>NC_092335.1:44093796-44402314 GCF_046630445.1 Rutidosis leptorrhynchoides | reverse complement strand
ATATATATAGTGGTAGGATCAAGAGGGAAATAACCAATCGGGGGGAAGCAAAAACTTTTTTTTCTTTCGTTTTTTGAAAAAAACTATGTTCAAGAACATTATAGATGAGATGAAAAATATGAACATTTAATAATGACACTGTAACGACCCTACTTTTTTCGTTATCTTTTGCCGTTAATTATTTAACGACCGTTAATTGTTATTCGTGACACGTCATTTCTAAGACCTATATTATTATTTTTGTAATAATATATTAATTATTATGTGTTATATGAATATTTGTATTCATATTTCAAGTTATACGTTTCTACGTGTCGCAGATTTCTGTCCGGCGAATCTTTTCGGTTTTCAAACCAACGGTCAAGATTTTGGGATTTTTAAATCCAATTTATTTTAAATATGATATTTTGATGTCATATGATTATATATAGTGTTTATATATTTTATTCGTCGCGTGTTTGTTATCTCTCCGAAAAATTAATCGCGTAGTAGCGTTTTCGCGTTTCGGGCTTCGTTCGCGCGATCGGGCCACAAGTATTCTTCTTTTTGGCCAAAGTGGTCCATGAGGGGCCCACCCCTCTAAAAATTTCGGCCAAAACCCCCTTATACCCCATTTTTATTTTATTTTTCAATTTTTCATTTCCATTTTATTCATTTCTTTTCTAAACCTAAAACTAGCAAGTATCTTTTTCTCTCATCTTTCTTCCTCTCTCTTTTTCTTTTTGAGGCCGCCACATTCATCATCAATATCATCATCATTCTTCATCAATTATTGCTTGGATTTTAGGGCTTTTAACATCAACGCGTTCCTCTCGTTCTCCTCTACACGTTGCTATCTCTTGATTCTTGATTAGGGTATAAACCCTAACCCTAGCTTTTTGATTTTTCTTATATTTTACTGATTTTGTATGTTATATTGATAGTATGATAATTGTATGTTATTGTATGGTTGATTGGATGCGTAGAATTACTCGTTTGCATATGTTTTCGGTTTGATTTAATTGGGACAGCAGCTTTTTCGTGTGTTTCTGACTTTGTAACTGATATAAAAGTTAAAATAAAGTATATAAATGAGTTCCTCTCATCAAGACATTAATTTTAGACTCCGGATTCATGTCGTTTCGATTCCCGGAGCCCTAGATATGCTTAATTTGATTTTTGGTAAAGATTGAAAGGTGTTATGGGCAAGAACAAGGTATGGTCCGACTTTGTGATCATCCTTGATGTCTTTAGGGTGTTTCATTTGGTTAGGACTGATGGTGGGACGAATTTTCATGTTCGGGTCACCTAAATCCGAGCCACGGTTCACCCGTTGTGCCTAAATCACTGTTTTGAGTAAATTGAATTCCCAAGTGTTGTCATGGCTGATATCCACGACCTAGGGACTGTTCTTGGAGTGTTCTTGAGTACATAATTGTGTCGGGTGGTTTGAGTAGGCGGAGATGCATATGTGGCTCGCCCGAAACCGACACCCGGGGCTCAAGATACGACCCGATGAACTTTTAAACTTAAAACTTATGGTTAATGATTAAACTTATGTTAAAATGAATGGCTTTCATTATTAATAAATTACTTATGATAAAAGAAGTAATTATTATTATTTAAGACTTATGATATAAATATTTATTATATCATTTAATTATTAATTATGATTTAATTAACATTTTAATTAAACTTATGATTAATAATACTTTTATTATTAAAGGAAAATACTTATGATAAGTATTAAATTTATTTTTGAGAAATTATTACAAGACTTATAACAAAGATTAAATAATTATTTAATTATTATAAGACTTAATTATTATTTAATTATGATTTAATTATTAAATACTTATGATTTAATAATTTTAATTAGAAACTTATGATATAATTAATAATTCATTATTAATTTATAATACTTATGATATAAATTAAAATTCATTATTAATTAATAAAACTTATATTATGATTAATATTTAATTAATTAAATACTTATGTTATACTAATTATAACACTTCAACTTATATTAACTTTAATAATTCATTTTATTTAATTAAACTTATGTTATGACATAACTTTACACTTTTGACTTTAATAAACATTATAACCTATGTTATTATTATAACTTACACTTTTCAAATTAATGTTGACTATGTTGACCAAGTTTGACTTTTGAGTTGACTTTCGGTTGACTTTGACTTTCAGTTGACTTCTGTTGACTTTCTAAATAAGGAAACTTTCCTAACTTCAAAACTTTCTAAAAATAGAAGTTTCTAAATTTGGAAACTTTCCAAAGATAGAAACTTTCCAAAAATAGAAACTTTCCTAAAATAGAAACTTTCCTAAAATAGAAACTTTCCAAAAATAGAAACTTTCCTAAAATAGAAACTTTCCAAAAATAGAAACTTTCCTAAAATAGAAACTTTCCTAAAATAGAAACTTTCCAAAAATGGAAACCTGCTAAAAATAGAAACTTTCTAAAAATAGAAAGTGTGTGTCCTTATGCTGTTCCAATCAAACCGATGCTTGCTGAGTAATGTTCTATGTCTACTTGCAACATGTACAATAGCTATCATACTAAGACTTGACCTAAGTTAGTTATTTATTTCGACCTGCTTTATTTATAGGTCGGCGTTGTGATCTTTCTTGGTCACTTTACTTTACTTGCTGTTCGCTTATTTGTGAGATTTCTTCAGTTGCTATTTAAGGTGAGTTATAGTCCCATTTTTCTATTTAAATCTTTTGGGATGAGAATACATGCAATTTATTTTATATTTTGGACAAGTGGAAGTTGGTTTAAATTATTCATTGTGAGTTGAACAAAAATATTCCCTAGTCTGGTAACTGTAATCACTGGTTTCTACTGGTGAACGCGAATCCTATGGATAGATCTATCGGGTTTGACAACCCCATTTCGAGCTAGTCGCGCTAGCAATTTGTTATCGGAATGTTTAGTACTTCGTATTTAGTTGTAGATACACTTGTTCGGTGTATATTATTTATTGTGTTTGGCAAGGGTAAATAAAGGGTTAAGTGGTTACCAGGTGGCTCACGGAAAATGGAATAATGTTTTATTATATGTTTTCTAGCATATAATTTTGAGGTTCAAAAAGGAGTTTTTATGTTTTCAAACATAAATTTTTATTGTTTAAATTAAATATTGTTTGCAATATTAAACCTATAATTCACTCAACATTTTTGTTGACAGTTACTCGCATGTTTTATTCTCAGGTTCATGATTGAATGCTTCCGCTGTGCTTAGAGAGTCTGCATATTTACGATGGCAGCTTTTGTTAAACATTAACTTGCATTCTATTTTTGTTACATTAAATAGTGGTTGTTTGTTGACTTTGTTTTGGGTCAACTTTTGGTTAAAGTATTATTGTATGGTTTTTCTAAACTTATACATTTTAGTAGATCTCCTTTATAGGAAATCATTTTTAAATAAAGAATGCAAGGTTGTTTTATTAAATTCATATAGAGTTTCGATCAAGCTGTGGGACCAAGTGACGGAGCCGTTAAGTGTTTTGACGGAGTCGTCACAGTTGGTATCAGAGCTCTGGTTGTAGGGAATTAGGCTGCATTGATGTCGTTACCCAAGTCAATAGGGTGCATTAGTGAGTCTAGTCTACAGCCCGACCTATAAAATATTATTATATGTGATTATTTGTATCGTATTGGTATGTATATTGTTATCATTCATACATCTCTATTATGTTTTGAATCTGGGAGGAACTCCCATTCTGATTTAAACGTATTCTTCGACTCATGCGAACTTATCCTTATAAGAACACCTCGGGTAGTGAAACCGAGGGATGTCATTCTGGACTTCTTCCGACATTTCTGTGTCATCTATTATGGTTATGTATATGACGTTTGAGTTATATTACCCGAGATGTCATTCTTGACTTCTAAAGGCTCGACATTTCAATGTCAGCTATTATGTTTAGGTATATAACATTCTTGTTATATTACATGCCTTTGTGCCGTTGTGCCTATGTGCTTTGGTCTTTGAACCGGAAAAAGTCATTCTTGACTTTTAGAGATTCTTGGTACTTCGAAGACATTTCTATGTCATCGTTACTGCTATTCATTACCTTGGATGTTTTGTCTCTTGTGCTATCCTTAGCACATTGTTTAAGAAATCGTTTTAGAGAAATTGTGTGGAAATTCGAGGTTGATCGTGTGTCCTGACCTCATGTAGTGCTATTGGAATGGAACTATGAATTAGTAAAATATAATGGCGTCAGGCCAACGTGATTATATTATGTTAATTTATAAAGAAGTCCCAATATTGTGACACGAGGAATAGAAAGCGAGCCAAAGAAAATTTTTACACTACTCATTCAGAAATTCCGATGTATTACATGGGTAGGGAAGATACTCATTTTCTTAATTGTTGAGATACGGGAAACTCATTTTATCCCATGCCTTTATCATTCATAACTCGCTTGTTAGCAACAGCTTCGCTCGGGAACAGTTTTGGCCCAAGGACTTCTGTCCTGATAATAGTCAAAATAACATTTAACTCATTGGTTTTCATGACCTCGTAACATTTGTTGGTCAAATGTCGCACGACGATTCAATTCATTTACTCGATCTTTCACGATCTTACTTCAACTTGTAACCTCTGAAATACAGATACTCTATTTATCATCGGGAGTTGTACACATTTGTTTAATTGGGCGGTTCTCACGGATTTATGGGTGAATAGAAGTAATAAAATATTTTGTCATGTATACAATTTATAAAATCGTATATGTACGTATAGATTCAAATGAATAAGTTTACCTTAACTTATTTTGATTAGTACATACTAAATTATGCCTTCAAAATTATTTTAAAACCACACTTTTATTGAGTTGTTTAATTAAGTCAGATTATTTTATATAAAATGGTACACATTGTACATACTTCTAAATTACTAAGAATTTCATTCCGTTTATGTTGTCACATCAAACGTTTAAAGCTTTTTCAAAACCCCTTTTGATTGATCTTATCAAATTTTCACATTACTCTACAAGGTGTTTGGATCACGGTTCTTCTTATTCTCCGTTTAAGGATGAAACTTACCATTAAGTTCGTTGATAGAAACTCTTACACCACTTCGGATTCCAGTTTTATAAAAATTGTTGGAAAGTCCTTGCGCTCATAAAATTTTCCCTCTTATGGTTGGACATGGCCGAAACACGGACCGATAAATCAATTTTTTTGGGGTACACTCGGTGGTCACCCTATTGTAGAAAAGGCGCTATGTGGGTTTCTACCCCAACTGTTGTTATAGTGGGTATCATGGATATATATTTCACTAGACCGTTTGAGGAGTTTCTACTCTCAATATTCGCTGTCAACCACAACACCCTCGTAAACATCAATCCTAGGATTCAATACTTTGAGGTGCACGAAATTATTTTTGGAGATTCATCTCACCTGGAGGCGGCCATTATTTATAACCCATGATTCGCGTTCTTTTCATCCGCACATAAATTTAAGAATATGGATGAATCCTAGATTTCCTTGCTCATTGTACAAGGAAGTACACTCTCGTTGAAATATCACACCTTTCGTACGTCTTCCTTTCGGAAATGTAATGAAAATTTACTTTGAAATCCATGATCCTCGTTATCTCCTTTGAGAGAATTGCCTTAAATATCTATGCCACTTATGTGACTACTCCATATATTTCTTCCTTCATTGTTGCAACTATATTTCATTCATCCCAGTTCGTCCCCTTGGGGAGCTTCTGTTTTGTTTGTTAAGAAGAAGAGTGGATCGTTCCGATGGTGTATTGATTATCGTGAATTGAACAAGCTTACTGTTAAAACTGTTACCCTCTTCCGAGAATCGATGATCTATTCGATCAGCTTCAAGGTTCGTCTGTTTATTCTAAGATTGATCTTCGTTCCGGCTATCATCAGTTGCGTGTTAAAGAATCTGATGTTCTGAAAACTGCTTTTCGCACCCGTTATGGTCACTTTGAATTTCTTGTTATGCCGTTCAGATTGACAAATGCACCTGCTGTGTTCATGGACCTCATGAACCGTGTGTGTAGACCCTATCTGGATAAATTCGTTATTGTTTTCATCGACAACATCCTTATTTATTCTAAGAATGATGAAGAGCACGAAGAACATTTGAAGTTAGTGCTTGATTTATTGAGAAAAGAAGAGTTGTACGCTAAGTTCTCTAAGTGTGCTTTCTAGTTAAGAGAAGTTCAATTCCTTGGACATATTGTTAGTGAACAGGGAATACAAGTTGATCCTGCTAAAATTAAGGTGATTGAAAGGTGGGAAATTTCGAAAACTCCTACTCAGATTCGTCAGTTTCTAGGGTTGGCAGGTTACTATAGAAGGTTCATTCAAGATTTCTCTCGTATAGCGAAACCTCTGACTGCTTTAACGCACAAGGGGAAGAAGTATCAGTGGAAGGATGAACAAGAGACTGCTTTTCAGATTTATAAGAAGAATTTGACTACTGCTCCGATATTGTCACTACCTGATGATAATGATGATTTTGTTGTTTATTATGATGCTTCGCGTCAAGGCTTTGGTTGTGTTTTGATGCAACGAAAGAAAGTCATCGCTTATGCGTCACGTCAGTTGAAGATCCATGAACAGAATTATACAACCCATGATTTAGAATTTGGAGCTGTTGTGTTTGCGCTTAAGAATTGGATACATTACTTATATAGAGGCAAATGTACTGTGTACACTAATCACAAAAGTCTTCAACATATCCTTGATCAGAAACAGTCGAATATGAAGCAACGAAGATGGATTGAGACGTTGAACGATTATGATTGTGAACTTTTATATCATCCGAGGAAGGCTAATGTTGTGGCCGATACATTAAGTCGTAAAGAGAGGACTGAACCTCATAGGTTTAGGGCCTTAAATATGACCATTCGAACAAACCTTGCAAGGCAGATTCTTGCAGCTCAATAAGAAGCCTTGAAGGAGGAGAATTTTGTAACGGGAAGGTTCGAGGCTTGAGTAAACAGTTAGAGGTACGAACCGATGGTACTCGGTATTTTACGGGACGCCTTTGGGTTTCGAAGTTTGGTGATCTGCGACAACTTGTTCTAGAGGAGGCTCATAAGTCTAGGTACTCTATTCATCCTGATTCAGGAAAGATGTATCATGATCTTAAGGAGCTGTATTGGTGGCCTCATTTGAAGGCTGATGTGGCTACGTATGTGGCTAAGTGTTTGACCTGTGCTAAGGTTAAAGCTGAACATCATAACAGTCAGGACTTTTGGTGCAACCTGAAATTCCCGAGTGGAAGTGGGAAGGTATTACTACGGATTTTATTACGAAACTACCGAGAGCTGTGGGTGGTTATGATACCATTTGGGTTATTGTTGACCGACTCATAAAGTTAGCTTATCTCTTTCCGATTAAGGAAACAGATTCGATGGAGAAGCTTACTCGTTTGTATTTGAAGGGAATTGTTTCAAGACAGGGTATTTCTGTATATACTATTCCAGACCGAGACAGTCGATTTACATAGAGGTTTTGGCAATCCTTACAGGAATCTTTGATAACAAAGTTTGGATATGAGCACCGCTTATCATCCACAGTCGGATGGTTAGAGTGAAAGGACCATTCAAACGTTAGAAGACATGTTACGAGCGTGTCTTATTGATTTTAGTAATGGGTGGGATAGATATTTGCCGCTAGCTGAATTTTTTTTTATAACAACAGTTATCATGCAAGTATTAAGGCCGCACCATTTGAAGCTCTGTACGGTAGAAAATGTAGGTCTCCTATTTGTTGGAATGAGGTTAGGGATGCTCAACTCACAGGTCCAGAAATTATTCACGAACCTACTGAGAAGATTGTACAGATTAAAGAAAGATTGAGAACCGCCAGAAGTAGGAAAAAGAGTTACGCTGATAAGAGAAGGAACGATATCGAATTTCAGGTCGGTAATCGTGTTAGGTTGAAGGTATCACCTTGGAAAGGAGTGGTGCGTTTTGGTAAAAGGGGAAAGTTAAATCCTCGTTTTGTTGGACCGTTTGAGATTATTGAGAGAGTTGGACCCGTGGCTTATCGTTTGAAATTGCCACAAGAACTCAGTGCTGTTCATGACGTTTATCATGTATCGAATTTGAAGAAGTGTTTGGCCGACGCCGATAAGACTATTCCTCTGGAGGAACTTCGTGTTGATAAGCAACTACATTTTATTGAGGAACCTGTCGAAATTATGAACCGAGAGGTTAAGACTCTCAAGCAGAGCAAAATTCCTATTGTTCGAGTTCGATGGAACGCCAGACGCGGTCTCGAGTTCACTTGGGAGCATGAAGACTAGATGAGGCAGAAGTACCCGCATTTGTTCTCAGATGCTGAGTCAACCCCTGCACCTGCTTAAATTTCGGGACGAAATTTCCGTAACGGGAAGGTACTGTAACGACCCTACTTTTTCCGTTATCTTTTGCCGTTAATTATTTAACGACCGTTAATTGTTATTCGTGACACGTCATTTCTAAGACATATATTATTATTTTTGTAATAATATATTAATTATTATGTGTTATATGAATATTTGTATTCATATTTCAAGTTATACGTTTCTACGTGTCGCAGATTTCTGTCCGGCGAATCTTTTCGGTTTTCAAACCAACGGTCAAGATTTTGGGATTTTTAAATCCAATTTATTTTAAATATGATATTTTGATGTCATATGATTATATATAGTGTTTATATATTTTATTCGTCGCGTGTTTGTTATCTCTCCGAAAAATTAATCGCGTAGTAGCGTTTTCGCGTTTCGGGCTTCGTTCGCGCGATCGGGCCACAAGTATTCTTCTTTTTGGCCAAAGTGGTCCATGAGGGGCCCACCCCTCTAAAAATTTCGGCCAAAACCCCCTTATACCCCATTTTTATTTTATTTTTCAATTTTTCATTTCCATTTTATTCCTCATTTCTTTTCTAAACCTAAAACTAGCAAGTATCTTTTTCTCTCATCTTTCTTCCTCTCTCTTTTTCTTTTTGAGGCCGCCACATTCATCATCAATATCATCATCATTCTTCATCAATTATTGCTTGGATTTTAGGGCTTTTAACATCAACGCGTTCCTCTCGTTCTCCTCTACACGTTGCTATCTCTTGATTCTTGATTAGGGTATAAACCCTAACCCTAGCTTTTTGATTTTTCTTATATTTTACTGATTTTGTATGTTATATTGATAGTATGATAATTGTATGTTATTGTATGGTTGATTGGATGCGTAGAATTACTCGTTTGCATATGTTTTCGGTTTGATTTAATTGGGACAGCAGCTTTTTCGTGTGTTTCTGACTTTGTAACTGATATAAAAGTTAAAATAAAGTATATAAATGAGTTCCTCTCATCAAGACATTAATTTTAGACTCCGGATTCATGTCGTTTCGATTCCCGGAGCCCTAGATATGCTTAATTTGATTTTTGGTAAAGATTGAAAGGTGTTATGGGCAAGAACAAGGTATGGTCCGACTTTGTGATCATCCTTGGTGTCTTTAGGGTGTGTCATTTGGTTAGGACTGATGGTGGGACGAATTTTCATGTTCGGGTCACCTAAATCCGAGCCACGGTTCACCCGTTGTGCCTAAATCACTGTTTTGAGTAAATTGAATTCCCAAGTGTTGTCATGGCTGATATCCACGACCTAGGGACTGTTCTTGGAGTGTTCTTGAGTACATAATTGTGTCGGGTGGTTTGAGTAGGCGGAGATGCATATGTGGCTCGCCCGAAAACGACACCCGGGGCTCAAGATACGACCCGATGAACTTTTAAACTTAAAACTTATGGTTAATGATTAAACTTATGTTAAAATAAATGGCTTTCATTATTAATAAATTACTTATGATAAAAGAAGTAATTATTATTATTTAAGACTTATGATATAAATATTTATTATATCATTTAATTATTAATTATGATTTAATTAACATTTTAATTAAACTTATGATTAATAATACTTTTATTATTAAAGGAAAATACTTATGATAAGTATTAAATTTATTTTTGAGAAATTATTATAAGACTTATAACAAAGATTAAATAATTATTTAATTATTATAAGACTTAATTATTATTTAATTATGATTTAATTATTAAATACTTATGATTTAATAATTTTAATTAGAAACTTATGATATAATTAATAATTCATTATTAATTTATAATACTTATGATATGAATTAAAATTCATTATTAATTAATAAAACTTATATTATGATTAATATTTAATTAATTAAATATTTATGTTATACTAATTATAACACTTCAACTTATATTAACTTTAATAATTCATTTTATTTAATTAAACTTATGTAATGACATAACTTTACACTTTTGACTTTAATAAAACATTATAACCTATGTTATTATTATAACTTACACTTTTCAAATTAATGTTGACTATGTTGACCAAGTTTGACTTTTGAGTTGACTTTCGGTTGACTTTGACTTTCAGTTGACTTCTGTTGACTTTCTAAATAAGGAAACTTTCCTAACTTCAAAACTTTCTAAAAATAGAAGTTTCTAAATTTGGAAACTTTCCAAAGATAGAAACTTTCCAAAAATAGAAACTTTCCTAAAATAGAAACTTTCCTAAAATAGAAACTTTCCAAAAATAGAAACTTTCCTAAAATAGAAACTTTCCAAAAATAGAAACTTTCCTAAAATAGAAACTTTCCTAAAATAGAAACTTTCCAAAAATGGAAACCTGCTAAAAATAGAAACTTTCTAAAAATAGAAAGTGTGTGTCCTTATGCTGTTCCAATCAAACCGATGCTTGCTGAGTAATGTTCTATGTCTACTTGCAACATGTACAATAGCTATCATACTAAGACTTGACCTAAGTTAGTTATTTATTTCGACCTGCTTTATTTATAGGTCGGCGTTGTGATCTTTCTTGGTCACTTTACTTTACTTGCTGTTCGCTTGTTTGTGAGATTTCTTCAGTTGCTATTTAAGGTGAGTTATAGTCCCATTTTTCTATTTAAATCTTTTGGGATGAGAATACATGCAATTTATTTTATATTTTGGACAAGTGAAAGTTGGTTTAAATTATTCATTGTGAGTTGAACAAAAATATTCCCTAGTCTGGTAACTGTAATCACTGGTTTCTACTGGTGAACGCGAATCCTATGGATAGATCTATCGGGTTTGACAACCCCATTTCGAGCTAGTCGCGCTAGCAATTTGTTATCAGAATGTTTAGTACTTCGTATTTAGTTGTAGATACACTTGTTCGGTGTATATTATTTATTGTGTTTGGCAAGGGTAAATAAAGGGTTAAGTGGTTACCAGGTGGCTCACGGAAAATGGAATAATGTTTTATTATATGTTTTCTAGCATATAATTTTGAGGTTCAAAAAGGAGTTTTTATGTTTTCAAACATAAATTTTTATTGTTTAAATTAAATATTGTTTGCAATATTAAACCTATAATTCACTCAACATTTTTGTTGACAGTTACTCGCATGTTTTATTCTCAGGTTCATGATTAAATGCTTCCGCTGTGCTTAGAGAGTCTGCATATTTACGATGGCAGCTTTTGTTAAACATTAACTTGCATTCTATTTTTGTTACATTAAATAGTGGTTGTTTGTTGACTTTGTTTTGGGTCAACTTTTGGTTAAAGTATTATTGTATGGTTTTTCTAAACTTATACATTTTAGTAGATCTCCTTTATAGGAAATCATTTTTAAATAAAGAATGCAAGGTTGTTTTATTAAATTCATATAGAGTTTCGATCAAGCTGTGGGACCAAGTGACGGAGCCGTTAAGTGTTTTGACGGAGTCGTCACAGACACTTTGTGATAAATGTTTTTATTTTGGCGGGAAAACGCTCGAAGAAGTAATATATAACAATTATCATGTTTTTCGAGCGTATGCTGAGGTTTAGATATTAGGGTTTAGATATTAGGGTTCATAGGGTTTAGATATTAGGGTTTAGAAATTTAGGGTTTAGGGTTTAGATTTAGGGTTTAGATTTAAGATTTAGATTGAGTTTTTAACACGAACGGTTTAGAGTTAGGGTTTAAGGTTTAGGGTTTGGTGTTTTGGGTTTATAGAATAAACCCAAAATACCAAGCCCTAAACCCTAAATCGTGCTAAATTTTACTTCACAAAACATGAAAAAAAAAAAAAAACTTTCATATTCTTCACGAACAATATTATCTTGAATGTTATTTTTGTCGATCGTTTTCCCGCCTAAATAATAACATTCATCACGAAGTGTCTTTTCTAAATGTTCATATTTTCGTGTGATCTTGATGCCGGAAAAAAAAATCCAAAAAAAATGGAAAAAAAAAATTTGCTTCCCCTGATTGGTTACTTCCCCATTGATCATGCCCTTATATATATATATATATATATATATATATATATATATATATATATATATATATATATATATATATATATATATATATATATATATATATATATATATATATATCTTCTAGTAATTATAGATTAAATTTGTATTTGTATTATTTTCAAACATGAATCGAATCGCTAGTGAACTTTCATCACGGTCCATTGACTTTAACAACCACCGCCATCATTTAATTTGTAATATGCAGTATATAATTTTTATGAGTACTCCATTTGAGGCACGCATGGATTTGGTATCAGAGTTGGTTCGATCAATTCATATTCCATTTTTTCATCATGAGCAGAATGCAACCATCGAACCCTAACACCCAATTTATTGTTACTTGCAGAATTGGAATAACCACCAGATCTGTAAATGAAACCCATCAGACTTGTAAACGAATAACCATCGAACCCTACAGTGTTCATCGCAATTTCGTTCGATCTAAATGTCAGATCTGTAAACGAAACCCATCACTTGTTGAACGGAAATCAAGACCGACCATTGGAGATGTTGCAGGTCCGATGAAGTTTGAAGATGACGATGATTTAAGATGATGATGATTTAAGATGATGATGATGATGATAATGATGATGATGAAGATTGGTTTAAGATGTCGATGATGATGCTTTAAGATAATGAGGATGACTAATTTAAGATGAGTATTTAAGATGGCGATGATGACTTAAAATGATGATGACGACGATCTAACCATAAAAAAGCTCAATTTAGATTTATCGTTAAGTTATTATTATTTTGATTGAATGGAATTGATGAATGATGACGACGAATTCACGATGGAACCAGTTAAGATGAGTATACATTATTATTTTATTATTATTTTATTTTACTGGGAAGATGTTAAAATTAGATTAAAAATAATTAATGATGTGGTAATGAAAGTTTCACACTTCTAATATACAAGTCATCAAAAAAAATAAAATAAAAATGCCACATGTCATCTTTTATCCCGATTGCAACCATTTTTAAATCCGATTACCTTTTTACGCACTAAATTGAAATCAAACTACTTTTTGGGCAATGAAAAACCGATATACCCTTTATTGTAAAAAAAACTGACCTTTATATTACCTTTCTAGGCAATTTGTCATAGTTTCTATTAAAATCCTATAATGACATTATTAGAGTAATTTTTTTGTTGAAAAAATTCAAAAAATAAAAGAAAAAAATCTAAACATGATGGGTGATGTCATTAATCTAAATAATTTTGAATTAAAATTAAATCTTATTAATTAATTATTTTGAATTGAGTACGAGAATGTATAAAAGCTAGGCAGAAGGAAACCAATTCTAAATTTATATATTAATTTACACTTTTAAAATAAAATGACAACCAATATTATCTCTTATGATTGAATTGAGATTGTTTAATATGCATTTTAGGTGTTTAATGAAATGTACGATTTTCTTAGTCGAACTCTATGGTTCCACGGGTCATTAAATTAAATGACTTTAGCATTTACGTTCACTTAATACCTAAAACATATCATTAAACTATTTCATTTAAACAAACTCGTGGTTCTACGGGTCATTTCAATAGTTATTTTTATTTTCCTTACTGTGGAGTAGAGAATATTTTATTATTATTATTATTATTATTATTATTATTATTATTATTATTATTATTATTATTATTATTATTATTACTTTTATATTATTATTACTTTTATATTATTATTATTATTAATTATTATTTTTAATATTAATTATTAATTTTAATATCATTAACTATTGTAAATTCTTTTTATTATGACTACAAATTTTTACTTTAAAAATTAAATATTTATAAATGTTCAATCTTATTTACATTATATGTCTAATAATGAAGTTGATTGTCATCTTTCTATATTTGAATGATTGACATATATGATTGTTAGGTAATATAAATTTAGAAAAAATTACGCCGTTGGTACTTGTAGTTTGTTTACATTTTCATCATAAATTATTAACTTTGTTTTTTGCGTCGTTGGTACCTCTACTTTGCTTAAGTTTCGTGGTTGACACCCCATAGTAACGTCCGTCAATTGCTAATGGTTAACCCCTCACATGTGCCACGCATGTGAGGGCAATTGAGTCCTTTTATCTATTTGGTTCATATAAAAACACAAAACTTACACTCCACAAGATCAGTTCATTAAAAACCATATTCCCCCAATTGAGGTAACATTATTTCTAATATATAGTTTCTATTATATTACTAAAATGATGATGTCACTATTAGGCTAATTCCTTTGTTAAGAAAAAATCAAAAAGAAAAAGAAAAAAAATCTAAGCATAGTGGATGATGTCATTAATCTAAATAATTGTAAATTAAAATTAAATTTTATTAATTAATTATTATTATTAAATGTTATTAATAATTATTTTAATTAATAACATTAAATAATTTTAAATTATTTTAATTAATTATTTTGAATTAAGTACGAGAAGGTATAAAAGTTAGTCAAAATGAAACCAATTCTACATTTATATTTTAATTTACACTTTTAAAAAATGACAACCAATATTATCTCTTATGATTGAATGTGGATTGTTAAATATGCATTTTAGGTGTTTGATGAAATGTTCAGCTAACGAGTTTCTTAGTCGGACTATGTGGTTCCACGGGTCATTAAACTAAATAACTTTAGCATTTACGTTCACTTAATATCTATCATTAAACTGTTTCGTTTAGACAACCCGTGGTTCCACGGGTCATTTCACTAGTTTTTAATTAAATTAAATCACTTTACTTTATAAATTAAAAAAAAAAAAAAAACAACAACATACTTCTTTTATCATATGTTGTCGTTAGTTCTTTTATCATATGTTCTTCATCAGATATGGTCTCATCACCATGGCGTATCATCATCATCATCATCTGATTACTACTCTGATGAGATCAAACATCGATTCATATTTGTGTATTGTTCATCTGTTCACTATCATTCGCCGGAATTCAACCACCATCACCATCATTCGCCGGAATTCAAACACCATCACCGCCACTCGCCGGAGTTTAAACAACATCACCACCACTCGCCGGATTCGATCTGGAATCAATAACGGTAAGTATCAATTTGTTCAAATCTAAACACCAACACCAAGAAACGATCGATGGTGGTGGTGGTGGTGGTTACTTGGATGAAATCAACAGCGGTTATAAATGACGGTGGCGGTGGTTACTCCGATAAAATCAACAACGGTAGTAAAGCAGGAGTTGAATGTTGATGATGATGTATGTTGTTAAGTGACGATGATGACTATCAAAAATAGTGGTTCTAACGTTCTGATATCCAAGAGGTTAATTAGGAACCTCCCCTGTTTTATTGATAGTGTTTAACTTTATGTTCTTCAGGCTATAGACCAGAAGTACTGAATTTTAATATGGACATTTGTTTTTAGAAAGTTTTTAAAGTAGAATGCTTTATAAGATACTGCAAGTGATGCTTTAATATTAAGATACAAGACTTCTATAAACGTTTATAAAAGTAGAGCATGACTTTTAGAAGATTAATTTAGTTGATTGGTTCTTGTTATTATTAGTCTCAAAACATAAATAAAAATTCTGCCAATTTGAATATGGGGTATTTTCTTGTGATAAAAGTTCTGGACTTTGTGGTGTAGAAACTGGTTTTGAAAATACATACACGCCATAATGAGTCATACTTTGGCTTAAAGAGCGGTAGCTATATGGTTTATAAATTGAAAAAATTATAAATTATTGAAAGGACAATATTACCCTCACATGCGTGGCACATGTGAGATGTTAACCTTAAAAACTTAACAGACGTTACCATGGGGTACCCATCACGAAACTGAAGCAAAACATAGGTACCAACGCTGCAAAAAAAAAGAGTTAAGGTTTTGTGATGAAAATGTAAACAAACCATAGGTACCAACGGCGTAATTTTTTCATAAATTTATACTCCTTTGTTTCCAATAGTTAGACATTTTAACATGACAATTGAAAGAACCCGTCCTAATCCATCCGGACAAAGTCCATATCGATTACAAACGATTCACAATAGTTGGTTACATCGCGTGGTACTTGACCTCTATATGATACATTTTACAAACATTGCATTCGTTTTTAAAAGACAACTTGCTTTATATCGAAAATTGATGACATGCAATTCATTTCATAATATATTCAACTATAATTGTCTAAATAATAATCTTGATGAACCCGACGACTCGAATGCAACAACTTTTGAAATATGTCATGAATGACTCCAAGTAATATCTTTTAAATGAGCAATTGCACAGCGGAAGACTTCTTTTATACCTGAGAATAAACATGCTTTCAAGTGTCAACCAAAAGGTTGGTGAGTTCATTAGTTTATCATAAATAATCAATTCATAAATTTAATAGACCACAAGATTTCATATTTCCATTTCTCATAAACATACGTCCCATGCATAGAGACAAAATATCATTCTTATGGATTGAACACCTGGTAATCGACATTCACAATATGCATATAAGAATATCCCCATCATTCCGGGATCCTCCTTCGGACATGATATAAATTTCGAAGTACTAAAGCATCCGGTACTTTGGATGGGGCTTGTTGGGCCCGATAGATCTATCTTTAGAGTTCGCGTCAATTAGGGTGTCTGTTCCCTAATTCTTAGATTACCAGACTTAATAAAAAGGGGCATATTCGATTTTGATAATTCAACCATAGAATGTAGTTTCACGTACTTGTGTCTATTTTGTAAATCAGTTATAAAAGCAGCGCATGTATTCTCAGTCCCAAAATATATATTGCAAAAGCATTTAAAAAGGGAGTAAATGAAACTCACGCATATAAATATTGTAAAACAGTTAATAAAGCATTTGCATGTATTCTCAGCCCAAAAATGTAATGAATAAAAAGGGATTAAATGAACTCACCATAATGTATTTTGTAGTAAAAATACATATGACGTCATTTAACAAGAGTAGGGTTGACCTCGGATTCATGAACCTATATCATTCATATATGTATTAAAATATATATTTGTAATCGGATAAATCTATATATTATTATTAGTGTCTTAATTGTTATTTTAATTAGGTTTTTCATTGATAATCTTATTAATTATATTTATTAATATTTATTATAAAGTATTAATATAGTTATGTTATGTGTAGTTGATAAGGCTAAAAAGGAACATATATTTCATAGCAATATCCCTCCTAAATAATAGGTTTTCATATGTAATTGTATTATATTTTCATTGTAATTGTTTAAATAAATAAGTGCGAAGACAAAAGGCGAAAACGAAGATTTGAAGACACAAACGTCCAAAAAGCTCAAATGTTCAAGATACAATTCAAAAGGTTCAATTTATTGATGAAAAACGTCTAAAAATGACAAGAGTACAAGTTACAAAACGCAAAGTACAAGATATTAAATTGTACGCAAGGACGTTCGAAAATCCGGAACCGGGACATGAGTCAACTATCAACGCCCGACGCAACGGACCAAAAATTACAAGTCAACTATGCACAAGAATATAATATAATATTTAAATAATTATATAAATTATTTATATATTATATATATTTAAAAATTATGTCGACAAGCTATGAGACAAATGATCCTGAGCTGGATTTTCAAACTCCGCGACTCGCGGAGTTTGAAGGCTAAAAACTCCACGACTCGCGGAGCTGTCAGAAATCAAAACTCCTATAAAAGGTCACGAATTCTGCGAGTAAAAAATATATAATAATAATAATACTCCATAGTATAATATAAATAAATATATATATGTATATATAGTATAGATTAGTGTTATATTAGATTAGTTTGGGTTATGTAAAAGTTATTTTTACGGGTTTTTAAAGTCGGAGCTCTGTCCGTGTAACACTACGCGATAAATAATCAATGTAAGCTATGTTCTCCTTTTTAAATTAATGTCTCGTACTTAAGTTATTATTATGCTTATTTGAGCCAAAGTAATCATGATGTTGGACTAAATATTAAAGACGGGGTAATTGGGTTTTGTACCATAATTGGGGTTTGGACAAAAGAACGACACTTGTGGAAATTAGACTATGGGCTATTAATGGGCTTTATATTAAATTAACGATACCTCGTTAATTTAATATAAAGGTTATGATTTGAAGTATCTATATATAACCACATACGCTTAATCGGACACGATGGGCGGGATATTTATAAGTACGAATTATTGTTCATTTGACCGGACACGGGGATGGATTAATAGTCAATGGACTCATTAAAACAGGGGTGGATTACATTCAAGGGTAATTGGTGTAATTGTTAACAAAGTATTAAAACCTTGGTTTACACACAGTCGATAACCTGGTGTATTCATTAAGCAAAGTATTAAGACCTTGTTACAGTTCGAATCCCCGGTTAGTTGGAATATTTGACTTCGGGTATAAGGTTAAATTTGCCGAGCAGTTTATAATTATGACCGATGAACTATTATGGACAAAAACCAGATAGGTTTCAAATACATCCAGGACAAAGGACAATTAACCCAGGACAATAAATTAAAATCAAAACGTCAAACATCATGGTTACGGAAGTTTAAATAAGCATAATATATTTTATTTCATTTTTCCTCGTACTTTTATTTATTGTCATTTTAATTATTGTTATTTATTTTATATTGTTATTTAAATATCGTCATTTACTATACGCTTCGCTTAAAATATAAATCGACAAACCGGTCATTAAACGGTAAACCCCCTTTTATATATTATTATATATAATTATATATATTTTGTACAAATATAGTTGTTTAAAAATATAGTGTGCAATAAGCCCGCTCCCTGTGGAACGAACCGGACTTACTAAAAACTATACTACTCTACGATTAGGTACACTGCCTATAGTGTTGTAGCAAGGTTTAGGTATATCCCATTTGTAAATAAATAATTAAAAGTTGTGTAATTTGTAACGTATTTCGTAGTAAAATATAGTACTATCACGTACCCCCACGCTACCACATCAAGTTTTTGGCGCCGCTGCCGGGGACTTGGCGAAACGCTATATTTTTAATATATATTTGTATAAATATATTTTTAGAAAAACAATATCAAAATATATATATATATATATATATATATATATATATATATATATATATATATATATATATATATATATATATATATATATATATATATATATATATATATATATATAAATCTAGTTTTACGATTTTTATTTATAAAATTATAAAGTAGTTCTATTTTTATTTTAGTTTTTAAATATAAGTTTTTATTATATAAATATTTAGATTTTAAAACAGAAAAATAAAATAAAAATAAAAAAAAAACACGTCGAATTAAAAACTGTACCAGAGTTGAATTTTGGAACCCCGCGACTCGCGGGGTTTGCTGCTTGAAATACCGCGACTCGCGGAGACACTCTAACACACGTGACAGAACCCTAATTTCACATTAATTACGGATTTTATTATTATTATTATTAATAAACCCTAATTAGTTTATTTATTATAATTAATTTAAGTTTTTTTTTAATTAAATTGTATTTTAAATTTTAATTAGTTTTATTATATGTAAAATTAATAGTTTTAATAAATAAATAATATAAAAATAATATTTTTATAAAAATTGTACTTTTTACAACTTTTTGTATATTTTTATATTTTGTCCCTTTTTAATCGTTTTAGCGTAATATTTGTATTTTTAGCTCATATTTAGTTTTAAACTTAGTTTTTGCCATATTTATTTTTACTTCTAGATTTTTAGGCTTTGCCGTAAAATCCCTTAAGTGCTTTTTCTTTAGACTAAGATTTAGGTGCTTTAGAATTTTGCGACGCCGTTTTTATATTTTAGTATCTTTTTAAGTTATTACCATTTGGGATATAGTTTTTCTTTTAAGCTTTAATATTTTTAGACGCAACTTTTAATTCTTAGTTTTTAATTCCTTTTTAAGTTACGACGCGCTATTTTCTTATTTTTATTTTTCGACGTTTTTCGACGCGCATTCTTTTTCTTTCTTATTTCTCGACGCTTTAGTTTTTAGGACTTAGAAATTTTCTCTATTTCTTATCTAATATCTCAAACAGAAAGAAAAATTATTTAAGTGGTTAAATTAATGGACGTTGACAATTTTCTGCTTCGTAGTAATAGTTGGATTTGTTAGTGGCTGAGTTGTGAGCTTCCGATTTAAAGGGTTCTGGCTCCCTGCTGCATCTTTTGGCTATTCGAAACGTGGGCAAAAGCAGAAAAGTCTATTAATTGGACAACTTATATAAGTTTTTCTATTTTTATAACTAATAGGATAATTAGTAAATGCACCACATTGTAGCTAAAATTTGGCCATCGCAATAAAATGAAAATTTTTGAAAACAAGGCTATGGAAACTCTTTTTGATATCCAAAATCAATTAAATCAATACTCTCAAACGAGTGTTGATGACAATTCGTTCGGTCAATCTTGGATCACGAATGACGAAACAATAACTGGTTGTGAAATCTGTGGAGATTATCACTCAACATGGGAATGTTATTATTACGTTCCTATGAAAAATTACGCACCCACGGAACCTGAATGGAATGATTATGAAGAATACAATTCAAATTGGGATTATTCCCAAGAATATATCCAAACTCAACAACCAGTAGACGAGGAAAATTACGTGTCTGAAAATTTATTAGACAATATGAAAATCAAACTCGAAGAACTCAATGCTCAAAATGAATAAATGAGAGAGTTTGTAAACCGGCAAGCTGAAACTCTATCAGACTACACACCTGTTGATCTGAGGAGTCGTGTGCAAGAAAATCTCATATCATCGAATTTTGATGAATTCGAGAGCTCCGAAATCACCAACTATCCCGATGATACTTTTTATTCAGTCTTACCAATTTCACAACATATCGACACATTAGCCTCTACCGACGAAATCATCGATCCATCAATGGATAAAGAAGAAGTAAGGGTAACAAATTGGTACTCTTGGGAATACGATAACGTTGAAAATTTTACCCCCAAGGCCAAACCGAACATCACCATTCCACAACCTTCCAACCCAATATTCTCAATAGACGAGTCATCCACCGGAAATGAACTACGAGCTGTAATAGATAATGACACCTCGAATTTCACCCAATTGGGTAATAGAGGTGAAAACTTTGACGTCGAGAATAAAAGGAAGGAAACGTTAGAAATTGTCCACCCTATAATATGTATGTCGGTGTATATCGATCCATTTGACCAAGAACCAGAAAAGAGACATATCCATTTACTAAAAGCTACACTTAAAAAAGAATTAAGTAGTGACAATCGGGCGAGTCTAAACTTTAAACCCATTGATATATTATACACCACCCGAGATGTAAATAACTGGCTCACTACTCTAATTCGTGGAACTTATTCTACCGACTTCACATGTCGTCAGCTAAGTGTGGGGAAGTTTAACCCCACTTAATGTTAAATTAGGGGTTCGGGTTAGTGCATAACTCGTTAACAAAAATGCATGATAAGTTAGGATAAAAGACGTTTTTTCAAATATTAGTAAACAGTTCAGAAAAGCAACCGTTTTTGAAGAAAAACATGTGTGATAAAACAAGAAGGAATGAACGATGAGGTGCACCATCTATCATCCTGCAATTTTATGGTATCTTTAACTACTTTCCACACTAATCACCCTCATGAATTTATAATTAGAGTCTGATTTCATGCAAATGAGGGCATTGCATGATCTTAAGTGTAGGGAAAGGTTATAAATTCTCTCGGATCTATTCTTGGCTTATTTTCTAAATTTTGTGAAAATTTAAAAAAAAAAAAAAAAAAAAATTTCAACTAAATGAATTCAAAATCATGTTTATACATATTTATGAACGGTGAAAACTAGGTGTTAATACCGAAATTATCGTTACCTCGGAAAGGACATAAATTGAGAAACACCCTAAAACGATTGAATTCATTTAAAATAGAATAAAGGAGAATAAAAAGGCAAAGAAAGAAACTAAGTGTGGAGAGAATGTACCAAGTTATTTAATTAAAAACTATATATCACATGTTTCTGTAAAGTTATTGCAGGTGCTTTTGTTTTGGACTAAATTAACTGTTTTACCCGATTTACTGTAATATATTTGAAAGAAAAGATGGATCTACACGATGAATCAATTCCATCATTAAAAGGAAGTAAAGTCTTCCGAAAAAGACACGCGCTTCTTGATTTAGGTCATGAAGTTGTCGTCCAGACCAGCTGTAGGTTGACGAAAAATCTAGAAAAGTCATCTCTAAAATCAGCAGAAAATCCACGGACCTCAGCATCAAACAGGGTCGCCAAGTGGTCAGATTTATCCTAACCATGAGAAGGATTTATCTCGTACAATGGGGGGGGGTACCGTGCAAATTAGCTTGATAAGACTAATGAATCAGATCCCCAGAAAGGATAATCTCCTTAAAGATCAAAAATCAGCTTTTAAACCTGATATTACTCAATCCTTGAGATTGACCTTAAAGATTGAGAATTACAAACTCATGGAATTCAATGATATCTAAACTCGAGCTTGAACGAGAAAATATTTTGATCAAAAATAAAACCGATTTGTTTTCTGAAAACCCATTTTCAATGCGTTCATTACCTTTGAACGTAAAATCCTAGGAATTCACCTGGAATTCATTAGGTCACCTGAACCAAATCGGGTGTCAACCGTAAGAACGGTGGTTGCATAGCATGGTCGGAGACAGGACCTTGTGCCAGACCGAAAAATCATAGGATGATCTTTACTATTGCTCCTACAAAGGATAGTAATAGCATCCGACACGTTTATAGACCATAATTAAAAGCAAGTCATGGGACATTGCCTTAACAGTTTCTTGTTCATCGCTTTCCTTTACAACCGGACGGTAGTTTACCGAAAGGTAATATACGGAGCAAGTATACTGGACGTGTTGCTTTCCCAATACAAGGTTAGCAAGTGGGTAACACAAAACCACAAGTGTTGAGCTAAAATTTTCAAATCTGAAACCCACACAACCCACAAAAATAATTTGCAAACACCGGTGAAGGGTTATTCCGGAAAACTTATCTAGGGTAAAAACTAGATTGAATTTTCAAAAGATCAAATGTTTTCATAAAGATCCAATTTCCTTACGGATCTAAATTTTCATAGTCATGTGGGACTGTAAACCGCCTTTCAAATGTGCACTTTGCTTTAGAAACCGAAAGTAAATCGGCTATTTGATTGCAAGTGTCGTTGACCTAAACCCGAGGCAACTGTGGATGACACACCCACCTTTAACCATGGTTCTATCGTTACTATCATTGTTTATACCACCATATCAAAATCACTGATGTACAAAGTGTGATGAATAAAAAAGTGATTCATGTATGTTTTTATTTCAAATTCTGTATTGCTTGAGGACAAGCAACGCTCAAGTGTGGGGATGTTTGATAAGGCTAAAAAGGAACATATATTTCATAGCAATATCCCTCCTAAATAATAGGTTTTCATATGTAATTGTATTATATTTTCATTGTAATTGTTTAAATAAATAAGTGCGAAGACAAAAGGCGAAAACGAAGATTTGAAGACACAAACGTCCAAAAAGCTCAAATGTTCAAGATACAATTCAAAAGGTTCAATTTATTGATGAAAAACGTCTAAAAATGACAAGAGTACAAGTTACAAAACGCAAAGTACAAGATATTAAATTGTACGCAAGGACGTTCGAAAATCCGGAACCGGGACATGAGTCAACTATCAACGCCCGACGCAACGGACCAAAAATTACAAGTCAACTATGCACAAGAATATAATATAATATTTAAATAATTATATAAATTATTTATATATTATATATATTTAAAAATTATGTCGACAAGCTATGAGACAAATGATCCTGAGCTGGATTTTCAAACTCCGCGACTCGCGGAGTTTGAAGGCTAAAAACTCCACGACTCGCGGAGCTGTCAGAAATCAAAACTCCTATAAAAGGTCACGAATTCTGCGAGTAAAAAATATATAATAATAATAATACTCCCTAGTATAATATAAATAAATATATATATGTATATATAGTATAGATTAGTGTTATATTAGATTAGTTTGGGTTATGTAAAAGTTATTTTTACGGGGTTTTAAAGTCGGAGCTCTGTCCGTGTAACACTACGCGATAAATAATCAATGTAAGCTATGTTCTCCTTTTTAAATTAATGTCTCGTACTTAAGTTATTATTATGCTTATTTGAGCCAAAGTAATCATGATGTTGGACTAAATATTAAAGACGGGGTAATTGGGTTTTGCACCATAATTGGGGTTTGGACAAAAGAACGACACTTGTGGAAATTAGACTATGGGCTATTAATGGGCTTTATATTAAATTAACGATACCTCGTTAATTTAATATAAAGGTTATGATTTGAAGTATCTATATATAACCACATACGCTTAATCGGACACGATGGGCGGGATATTTATAAGTACGAATTATTGTTCATTTGACCAGACACGGGGATGGATTAATAGTCAATGGACTCATTAAAACAGGGGTGGATTACATTCAAGGGTAATTGGTGTAATTGTTAACAAAGTATTAAAACCTTGGTTTACACACAGTCGATAACCTGGTGTATTCATTAAGCAAAGTATTAAGACCTTGTTACAGTTCGAATCCCCAGTTAGTTGGAATATTTGACTTCGGGTATAAGGTTAAATTTGCCGAGCAGTTTATAATTATGACCGATGAACTATTATGGACAAAAACCAGATATGTTTCAAATACATCCAGGACAAAGGACAATTAACCCAGGACAATAAATTAAAATCAAAACGTCAAACATCATGGTTACGGAAGTTTAAATAAGCATAATATATTTTATTTCATTTTTCCTCGTACTTTTATTTATTGTCATTTTAATTATTGTTATTTATTTTATATTGTTATTTAAATATCGTCATTTACTATACGCTTCGCTTAAAATATAAATCGACAAACCGGTCATTAAACGGTAAACCCCCTTTTATATATTATTATATATAATTATATATATTTTGTACAAATATAGTTGTTTAAAAATATAGTGTGCAATAAGCCCGCTCCCTGTGGAACGAACCGGACTTACTAAAAACTATACTACTCTACGATTAGGTACACTGCCTATAGTGTTGTAGCAAGGTTTAGGTATATCTCATTTGTAAATAAATAATTAAAACTTGTGTAATTTGTAACGTATTTCGTAGTAAAATATAGTACTATCACGTACCCCCACGCTACCACATCAGTAGTAAATATAGTTTTATATAACTAATAGTCATTTGATAAAATGATATTGGTAATAATAATAAATAAAAGTTGTTTTATTTTACAATAATAATAATAATAGTTATTATGATAACAATATTGATAATATAAAAATAATAATATTAATGTAAAAAAATAATAATAATAGTGATAGTAATAATAATAATTTTGATAAAAATGATAATTTCTCTAATAATGATAATAATAATAATAGTAAAAATGATACTTTTAATATAGATGATAGTTTTTACTAAAAATGATACTAATAATAATAGTTATTAACGATAGTTTTAATAATACTATTAATAATAATAGCAATATTAATAACAATAATAATAATAATAATAATAATAATAATAATAATAATAATAATAATAATAATAATAATAATAATAATAATGATAATTCTAATAATAATAATGATAGTTCTAATAATAAAAATGATAATTTTTATATAAAAAAAATTAGTTTCAATAATAATACTACTTACATTAAAATTATAATAATAATAATAATACTTATAAAAATAAAAATAATAATAATAATAATAATAATAATAATAATAATAATAATAATAATAATAATAATAATAATCGTATGTATACCTAATAAAGATACGCGTTTGTTGTTTTTCCCCAAAACAGATCTAGGTTGCCAAAACCATTTGCAGAGAAGAAGAAGAAAAAAAAAATTTAAATCATCATCGCTTGATTAATTTTCTGATTATCGTCATCATCAACAAATCAATCGATGATAATTATCGATGAATAGCAGATCATTGATTTGTCATCATCCTTCTTCAAGTTAATTCGTTCTTCTTCTTCTTCATCATCAATCGATTATTTATTTGGCGATGTAGGTAAATGGTTCTTTACTATTGTTTTAATTTCTTCATATTACTATAAATTTTCATGTATTTTTTCTTAATTGAATCGGATACGAACAGTATCTGTAGTAGGGTTTTAAAGGATGATGATACATCGTGATATTTTAAAATAGGTGATGATGGTGAGTGGTTGGGAGGGTTGATTGAACGGAACCCTGATTAGAAGCACAAACGTATAGCAGTAAGATGAGATTAGCAGGTTCGATAATGGTTGTTTTTGTAGGGTGTTGTTTGAGTGGTGACATGTTCACAGAACTTCCTTCGTATGCACGGGTATGGTCTGTATTGATTCATCAAGAATAATAATCAATTTCTGATCTGTCAGCACAGGTATATAACCTTATATGATTTCTCTTACAATTACAATTAAGTTTGGCGTATGCCTCATCAGTTATGTCTACCTATTTTTTTTAGGGTTTTCTAACTGGTTTCACATGTTAAAAGATTATGGAAATTAGTTTGTAGACTATCTCATTTTGATTTGTTTGTGGTGTAAATATGGGTAAGATTGTTTGTGAGTGGAAACAAGTTGAATTGGTTTTGTCACTGCAATAACTTATATATATATTTGTGGTATCATTTGTTGTATAGGTAATGGAAATAATTGTAATATTCGTGAACTACCTTTAAGGAGGAATGGGTGGATGGCAGTTTGGTGAACCTGTTCGAACCAGAAACATTGGATAACCTAACAGCTTGATTAGACCGATGTAGCGGCCATTTTGTTGATGGTGTTGATAGGTGTTTTTGGGTCAGAAACAACATCCTGTGAGCTGCAGCAGTAGCTGAAGTGAGTGATGGGAACACGGGGTGTTCAATGGTATTAAGGTTGTATTTTGTAGGTGATGGTGCTTTGAGGTGAAAAAGATGGCGGATAAAGGGTGATTCGATGGTTGTCTGAAGATGTTGATAAAGTGGTGCTCGAATGGGTTTGGTTTGAAGATGGCAATGGTGGTGAGTTCAAAGTGATGCAGACTGCAGGGTGGCAGTGGTGTTGGTGAATGGATTCTTCGTTTCTTCATGGAATGGTATATGTGTTATGTATATATAAAATGGATAGATTTGTAAAGAAAATATTACTCATTTAATAATAGTGATACACAGTAGGTTTGGATTCATAATTCAAACCTCACGGATGAATTATTAGTAGTTTGTTATATGTTACTTTCAGTAGACAGGAAAATATTTCAAGATGGTGATATGTAATAATATTTGGATACTTTATTTGTTTTTATATTGATTGAAGATTTTCATGATATGTATATGCTTTTTAGTGTAATAATAGCAATAGCATAAATGTTAAATAATGAAAACAAAACATATTTTGTTGTTTGTCTTTGATCGAGTACCATCATCTAAATGGATGTATTGATTTTTATATGGTGTGATATGAGAATCAAGTTGGAATAAAAAAATGATAAATTCAAACTTTACTAAAAGAAACTTGTGAAACCATTACTAGTTGTCATTTTATGATGATTAACATTAATCAAAGATTAGAAGTACTCACATACAAAACGCATTAGAACACCCCACAATCGTGTGGTTAATCATATTATTTATATTTTCAACATTCACTTATATTATTAGTTAAAAGTTAGAAACAATCAAATATAGTATTATGTATATATAATATTGGACAAGGTAGTAGTAGTATGAAGTAGTGGTTTTTCCTCATGTATCATTGAGGAAAAAATATTGAAAGGAAACAAAAGACTTTTAGTAAGAGTGGTGTGATGTGTCTGATTAATCACGGATGAAAAATGAATTTAACAAGTGGGTTATGTTGTGTGCATGAACGGAAACATATAATAGGTTATATATAAAGATTCACTTTCAGTAATAACTTAATGATATTATTTTATTCTTTCACATTTTCATTATATATATATATATATATATATATATATATATATATATATATATATATATATATATATATATATATATATATATATATATATGAAGATTTATTTTAATTACTTTATATCTTATTTCACATATCTAACTTTAATGTTTAAATTATATTTTATAATTTCAAATTAATATACATATATTTACATTTACATACACATACTTATTTACAAATAATTGTTCGTGAATTGTCGAGAATGGTCGAAGGTCATTTTAATATATGAAACAGTTCAAACTTTTTGAGACTTAACCTTACAGACTTTGCTTATCATATCGAAATCAAATAAGATTCAGGTTTAAATTTGGTCAGAAATTCTCGGGTCATCACAGTACCTACCCGTTAAAGAAATTTCGTCCTGAAATTTGAGTGAGGTCGTCATGGCTAACAATAAATATGTTTCCCTAACGAATATGAGTTGATAAATAGAATTTTATCATTATTGAATAATATGGATAAAATAATTCGATTATTCGAGGAGTACGAATGAAGCTATCATAAAATAGTGAAATGAGTAAATGCAGGTTCGACTTAACCGGTGACGTAGTCACGGTTGATTTCCGGAGATCAAGGGATTTAGAGGAAATCTTCGTAATCTAAAAGATTTGATTCTTCGGCGAATAAGAAATTAAGATCTCTATAATTAAATGTGGTTATCAGTCTTGATTGCTCTGTCGGATATTTTCACTATAAATCAACTTCCTATGTTCCATTACTTTAACCATTTCAATATTTTCTTTCTTAATTCATACATCCAAAAGATTGTGAAAATGCTTAATCTAGTTCTAATCCTTGATATTTTCCTAATTATCATTTCTGTCATCCTTCTTTTCAATCTTTCACCAGAAAATCTGTTTACTTCTACTACTACCTTGTGGTGATACTATTCCTAATTATAATGTGTCTTTATATTACTATTCGTATTAATATCCACGGTTTGAAATTCCTGGGTTGTTATTGGGTTTTATATCTTCCCTTATATTTTGATGTCACTGCTCTTGTCTCCTATAATCATGGTCATCCATAGTTAATGCTCTCTCCTATTTGCTGCGATTTATACTCCCTTTCTACTTCGGAGCTTCATGCTTTTGTTTTCTTTTCGCAATTAATGGTCCAGACTTCATAGGTATGGAGTTTCGAATTATCATAATATACAAGGTAGAAAGGAAAAAGTAGTAGCACGATTTGATTTGTTAAATTACCAGAATTACTGAGGATAGAGCTATTAAGAATATATTTTCTTGATTTGTTCAGAGGTTAAGTAGAATGAATGGGTCATGTAACATGACACGTGATGACGTTATGATTCTGTGAATCATCACGTCCCATTAGAACTCAGCATGACTTACTGTAATATAATCACGTTGATCAAGTGTCATTATATTATACTAACTCATGCATCAGTTCCCAACATTACTTCAATAACATTCTTTATTTAAGCTCGAAAGTTTGCAGAATATAGAAACTAACAGTTTCTATATGATGTAATACTGATAGCACGAAGAGATTAATGATTTCAGATAAGAATAGTTATAAAAATATCTCCAGAAATATGGAGGATATTTATAATGAAAGATACGATAATATCTCGGAATATCTAAGATCAGAGGATGATAGAAACTATTATCTGCAAGGGTTTAGAGTAAGGAGCAAGACATTCACTAAAGACTTTAGCAGACATTGAATCATTTGGATTCTTTGAAGTCAAACTTATTCTTTGTGATTTGTCCACGGCTTTCTTCCTAGTTTAGCATAATCTGCTTTTCGGTACTAAATTTTCTATTGAATGTTTCCAATATAATGATACACAGGAAGCACGAGGAGGTATATAATTTCGGACGAGAATATTTATGAAAATATCCTCAGAGATATCGAAGATATTGATGATGATATTTTGAAATTTCTAAGTTCGATGGTTGATGGAGAAAGATTTTCCGCAAGATTTTAACATGACTTCGGGGCAAGATATTCTCTAAAGATTTCAACGGATCCAGAATTACCTGAATCCTTTGAATATAGGGTTTGGTCCTTGTATTTGTCCTTGGTCTCTTTCATGGGTAGCTCAATCTATTTTTCAATACTCAATTTTCTATCGAGCGTTCCTAACACTCCTTTCTTTATCATCAAACTTTTGGTCGTTTAGACCATCTACCATTTTTCTGTTTCCTCTGCATTTAATGCTATGATATCTGAATCATCGATTATTATTCCGAGGTGGTTTCAGGAAAATTGTGTTTTTAGATGATTAAACGCTGATGGTAATATGGTGGAATATGAAAGGTTCTCTGGTAACAATAAAAGAGCACGCGTATATATCAACGTTATAATAAGGTTGTTTCGTACGAAAAGTCGAAGTTGTCTTGCTGGAGCTGTGACAAAACTGGCTATCTCGAACAGCAGATGCAAAGTTATTTTCGGTAATAATAACGCTAAAGAAATTAGCACAGCTACGTGTTAAACGTTTACTCAGGTTTCGAGTGTTTTCAGGTGCATAACTATATGCATCAATCTTTTCTCCCGTAAATGAAGTGCGATTGGTTCATCCTCTCGATTGAGGTATTTTCAAGAATCATGAAAAGTTTGAACGCAGAATGTAATCGTGAAGATACAAATGATGTTTAAGACGAAATCAAGTGGCAACTTGAAGAATTATTTAGTTTCATATGTTATAATCAATATTTTAATTCATTTTAATTGTTCAATGTTATTAGTCCACATTCGATAGTCCACAGTTGACAGTCCAATAATTCATATATAGTTTAATATATAATATTCGAATTAATTAATACGTGTCGTGACCCGTATACGTCTCAGACTCGATCACAACTCAAACTATATATATTATTGTAGAATCAACCTCAACCCTGTATAGAGAACTCGATCATTACTGCATATAGAGTGTCTATGGTGATTCCAAATAATATATATAGATGCGTCGATATGATATGTAAAAACCTTGTATACGTGTCCCGATATTTAAAGTGCGTAAAATAAATAACAGAAAATTAAATAACGATAAATAAAATTGCGATAAATTAAAATGTAATCAGTTAGCTAGGAACACTTAGCTAGGATTTTTTTTTTTTTTTGCGTGGATTCTTAACAAAATTTTCTCATAGTTAATTTGTTCGTTTCTAACAAATTTTATTCCGTCAAATGTTTTCTTCATTATGCCACTTGTTGGATTCTGATAGATCAAAATCCAAATATGAAATTGAATTTGGATGAAAATAGTTGTTCTTTGGTGAACGGATACGTATATGCGTGAATTTGAGCAGTGTTGTTAATGACTGCTGAATCTGAATTGAAGAATGTACAGTGTAACTTATTAATGTAAAATCTGAATATTCCTCGGATATTACCTACCCGTTAAAAAATATTTTCACCATTAACAGTTTGTACAAAAGAATTTTTAATCGCAATCTTTATGAAAATATACTTACATATATATTTTCTTCAGATGTAACCATGGATTTAATGAGTGAATATGATATTAAACTCTTTTGATTTACCGTTTGAACAAGTATATATAATCTCTAAAACATTAGAGTTTACATAATCATCATGTCGAACGAAGATAAATGATGTAGAACGTCATGTGGAACGATGATTATACTCGAGGTACAGAATGAGATGTCGAAGCTGGTGATGCGGATGTTGTTGTTGGTGGTACTAGTGCTGTTGGTGCTAAAGTTGGTGATGTGACTGGTGTTGGTGATACTGCTGATTCTTGCAAACTATGTACCGTGCTCTCTAAAGTTAACACTCGAGCTCGGAGTTCTTTAACTTCTTCTACTAACCCTGGTTGGTTATCAGTGTGGGGTAGAGGCTGGATATCTTCTCTAGTTCCGTTAATGGTAGTCTCAAGACGAAAAATTCTGGCAAAAAGGGTATAAACGGTGTTGCGAACAGGTTCACCGGTGAGAGGGTCGAGTACTCCAAGGTTAGGTGGTAGATTAGGTTCATGATATGGAGTACCTTCTTCCCTATTCCATAGGGTGAGTATGTCGCGAACCCACCCCCATTTTCTCCAGTAATCACGGTAGTTGATTGGTTGGTGTGCTCCTGTCACGCTGTCTTTGGAGTCAGAGGAACTTGGTCGATTCGTAGAGGCCATCTTACGCGATCTCAGGGAAGATTTTTGGCGTAAAGAGTTTAGTGACAGCAATTGATAGTTGGATGGCATTCTCAATGCATAATTTGCATAGATATATATAGTACCAGGATCCCTTAAATTAAGGAGAAATTTACGAGAGATATCAGGCAAGGTCTACAGCAACAGATACGCTAAGATATGAATTTTTGTCTATACACTATTCGTGCAGTCAATGCAGTAAAACGTGTCTAGACTAAGAATAATGAGTAAGTGATTTCCTAAGAATGATAAGCAAATGATTTTTGACAAAAATGATAAGCAAAACTTTTGACATGCAGACACGGTCGAAGTCCAGACTCACTAATGCATCCTAACAACTATCAGTTAGATATACTAATGCAAGACCTGGTTCGCTAAGACCACCGCTCTGATACCAACTGAAAGGACCCGTCCTAATCCATCCGGACAAAGTCCATATCGATTACAAACGATTCACAATAGTTGGTTACATCGCGAGGTACTTGACCTCTATATGATACATTTTACAAACATTGCATTCGTTTTTAAAAGACAACTTGCTTTATATCGAAAATTGATGACATGCAATTCATTTCATAATATATTCAACTATAATTGTCTAAATAATAATCTTTATGAACCCGACGACTCGAATGCAACAACTTTTGAAATATGTCATGAATGACTCCAAGTAATATCTTTTAAATGAGCAATTGCACAGCGGAAGACTTCTTTTATACCTGAGAATAAACATGCTTTCAAGTGTCAACCAAAAGGTTGGTGAGTTCATTAGTTTATCATAAATAATCAATTCATAAATTTAATAGACCACAAGATTTCATATTTCCATTTCTCATAAACATACGTCCCATGCATAGAGACAAAATATCATTCATATGGATTGAACACCTGGTAACCGACATTCACAATATGCATATAAGAATATCCCCATCATTCCGGGATCCTCCTTCGGACATGATATAAATTTCGAAGTACTAAAGCATCCGGTACTTTGGATGGGGCTTGTTGGGCCCGATAGATCTATCTTTAGAGTTCGCGTCAATTAGGGTGTCTGTTCCCTAATTCTTAGATTACCAGACTTAATAAAAAGGGGCATATTCGATTTTGATAATTCAACCATAGAATGTAGTTTCACGTACTTGTGTCTATTTTGTAAATCAGTTATAAAAGCAACGCATGTATTCTCAGTCCCAAAATATATATTGCAAAAGCATTTAAAAAGGGAGTAAATGAAACTCACGTATATAAATATTGTAAAACAGTTAATAAAGCATTTGCATGTATTCTCAGTCCCAAAAATGTAAAGAGTAAAAGGGAGCAAATGAAACTCACGCATATAAATATTGTAGAACAGTTAATAAAGCATTTGCATGTATTCTCAGCCCAAAAATATAATGAATAAAAAGGGATTAAATGAACTCACCATAATGTATTTTGTAGTAAAAATACATATGACGTCATTTAACAAGAGTAGGGTTGACCTCGGATTCATGAACCTATATCATTCATATATGTATTAAAATATATATTTGTAATCGGATAAATCTATATATTATTATTAGTGTCTTAATTGTTATTTTAATTAGGTTTTTCATTGATAATCTTATTAATTATATTTATTAATATTTATTATAAAGTATTAATATAGTTATGTTATGTGTAGTAAATACAGTTTTATATAACTAATAGTCATTTGATAAAATGATATTGGTAATAATAATAAATAAAAGTTGTTTTATTTTACAATTATAATAATAATAATAGTTATTATGATAATAATATTGATAATATAAAAATAATAATATTAATGTAAAAAAAATAATAATAATAGTGATAGTAATAATAATAATTTTGATAAAAATGATAATTTCTCTAATAATGATAATAATAATAGTAAAAATGATACTTTTAATATAGATGATAGTTTTTACTAAAAATGATACTAATAATAATAGTTATTAACGATAGTTTTAATAATACTAATAATAATAATAGCAATAGCAATAACAATAATAATAATAATAATAATAATAATAATGATAATTCTAATAATAATAATAATGATAGTTCTAATAATAAAAATGATAATTTTTATATAAAAAAAATTAGTTTCAATAATAATACTACTTACATTAAAATTAATAATAATAATAATAATACTTATAAAAATAAAAATAATAAAAATAATAATAATAATAATAATAATAATAATAATAATAATAATAATAATCGTATGTATACCTAATAAAGATACGCGTTTGTTGTTTTTCCCCAAAACAGATCTAGGTTGCCAAAACCATTTGCAGAGAAGAAGAAGAAAAAAAAATTTAAATCATCATCGCTTGATTAATTTTCTGATTATCGTCATCATCAACAAATCAATCGATGATAATTATCGATGAATAGCAGATCATTGATTTGTCATCATCCTTCTTCAAGTTAATTCGTTCTTCTTCTTCTTCATCATCAATCGATTATTTATTTGGCGATGTAGGTAAATGGTTCTTTACTATTGTTTTAATTTCTTCATATTACTATAAATTTTCATGTATTTTTTCTTAATTGAATCGGATACGAACAGTATCTGTAGTAGGGTTTTAAAGGATGATGATACATCGTGATATTTTAAAATAGGTGATGATGGTGAGTGGTTGGGAGGGTTGATTGAACGGAACCCTGATTAGAAGCACAAACGTATAGCAGTAAGATGAGATTAGCAGGTTCGATAATGGTTGTTTTTGTAGGGTGTTGTTTGAGTGGTGACATGTTCACAGAACTTCCTTCGTATGCACGGGTATGGTCTGTATTGATTCATCAAGAATAATAATCAATTTCTGATCTGTCAGCACAGGTATATAACCTTATATGATCTCTCTTACAATTACAATTATGGTTATGTCTACCTATTTTTTTAGGGTTTTCTAACTGGTTTCACATGTTAAAAGATTATGGAAATTAGTTTGTAGACTATCTCATTTTGATTTGTTTGTGGTGTAAATATGGGTAAGATTGTTTGTGAGTGGAAACAATTTGAATTGGTTTTGTCACTGCAATAACTTATATATATTTGTGGTATCATTTGTTGTATAGGTAATGGAAATAATTGTAATATTCGTGAACTACCTTTAAGGAGGAATGGGTGGATGGCAGTTTGGTGAACCTGTTCGAACCAGAAACATTGGATAACCTAACAGCTTGATTAGACCGATGTAGCAGCCATTTTGTTGATGGTGTTGATAGGTGTTTTTGGGTCAGAAACAACATCCTGTGAGCTGCAGCAGTAGCTGAAGTGAGTGATGGGAACACGGGGTGTTCAATGGTATTAAGGTTGTATTTTGTAGGTGATGGTGCTTTGAGGTGAAAAAGATGGCGGATAAAGGGTGATTCGATGGTTGTCTGAAGATGTTGATAAAGTGGTGCTCGAATGGGTTTGGTTTGAAGATGGCAATGGTGGTGAGTTCAAAGTGATGCAGGCTGCAGGGTGGCAGTGGTGTTGGTGAATGGGTTCTTCGTTTCTTCATGGAATGGTATATGTGTTATGTATATATAAAATGGATAGATTTGTAAAGAAAATATTACTCATTTAATAATAGTGATACACAGTAGGTTTGGATTCATAATTCAAACCTCACGGATGAATTATTAGTAGTTTGTTATATGTTACTTTCAGTAGACAGGAAAATATTTCAAGATGGTGATATGTAATAATATTTGGATACTTTATTTGTTTTTATATTGATTGAAGATTTTCATGATATGTATATGTTTTTTAGTGTAATAATAGCAATAGCATAAATGTTAAATAATGAAAACAAAACATATTTTGTTGTTTGTCTTTGATCGAGTACCATCATCTAAATGGATGTATCGATTTTTATATGGTGTGATATGAGAATCAAGTTGGAATAAAAAAATGATAAATTCAAACTTTACTAAAAGAAACTTGTGAAACCATTACTAGTTGTCATTTTATGATGATTAACATTAATCAAAGATTAGAAGTACTCACATACAAAACGCATTAGAACACCCCACAATCGTGTGGTTAATCATATTATTTATATTTTCAACATTCACTTATATTATTAGTTAAAAGTTAGAAACAATCAAATATATTATTATGTATATATAATATTGGACAAGGTAGTAGTAGTATGAAGTAGTGGTTTTTCCTCATGTATCATTGAGGAAAAAATATTGAAAGGAAACAAAAGACTTTTAGTAAGAGTGGTGTGATGTGTCTGATTAATCAAGGATGAAAAATGAATTTAACAAGTGGGTTATGTTGTGTGCATGAACGGAAACATATAATAGGTTATATATAAAGATTCACTTTCAGTAATAACTTAATGATATTGTTTTATTCTTTCACATTTTCATTTATATATATATATATATATATATATATATATATATATATATATATATATATATATATATATATATATATATATATATATATATATATATATATATATGAAGATTTATTTTAATTACTTTATATCTTATTTCACATATCTAACTTTAATGTTTAAATTATATTTTATAATTTCAAATTAATATACATATATTTACATTTACATACACATACTTATTTACAAATAATTGTTCGTGAATTGTCGAGAATGGTCGAAGGTCATTTTAATATATGAAACAGTTCAAACTTTTTTAGACTTAACCTTACAGACTTTGCTTATCATATCGAAATCAAATAAGATTCAGGTTTAAATTTGGTCGGAAATTCCCGGGTCATCACAACAATTATGCGCCGTAACATTAATTTTTAATTAAGTACTCAAATGTTAGCAACTAGATCCAGATCGGCCCGCACGATGGGACGGAGCTTTTCGGATTGCTATTCATGTTTAACATAGCGTTATGTATTTATAGAGTTAAGAACGTGTTGCTACGGGTGTGTTTGGATACGTGTGGGTAGTACCTAGTATACCTAATGGTATGCGCGTTTTTAATGCCGATAAAATTGCGTTAAAAGGGGGGGTAGGTGGTGGAAACATCGATATGATGTAGTTAGTTTGTGTTGTTTATTATACGTGTATAAATGTGTATGAAAGATAGCCTGAAATATTTAGCGTTTTTTTTTATTTTAAAAATGACTGTTTCACGTATAGTTAGTTGCATATACGGTCCATTAAAAATTTGGGTGAAATTTTTAATAAACTAATAATTTTACAGTATTTACCCCTGAAGAGTTGTCACATTTAAGATTGTTTGGGTTTTTTTTAAGTTTGTGTTTGTCGTCTGGAAAACGTGAGAAGCCCAAAACGACACAAATTCGCACGCTTTTTAGAGGTCACGGTGTCCGCGGTCTATCCTCGCCGTCCACCTTAAACCGATGCCGTAATCGACGGTCAGTCAACCCGGGACGGCGTCGATTCCATCGTCGATTTTCATCATCGAGCCAGTGACGGTGGTGAAACTAGTCGTTGCACTGTTTGAAATTCAAAAACTAGTGGTTTTAACGGGTAGTTTTCCTTTTTTCCCTTCTTTCTTATAAATACAATATTTTTCTCATTTTACTCACACAACCATATCTTTTTTATCACTTTCACTCTACAATATTTAAATTATCACTTTAATATTTATTTTTATATTATTAATTACAAAATGTCGTCTTCTTCGAATTCTTCACACGACTCGTTCACAAACTATACACTAAACCTAGTTGATGATGACTTTTCTTCTGAAGATGATGTAAACTCACGTCGTTATATACGTCGTAATCATTATGAAGCACATGAACGTTTGATGGACGATTATTTTGACGAGGGTTGCAAATATACGGATGATAATTTCAAACGACGATTTAGAATGTGGCGACGTGTTTTTCTTAGAATTATGAAGGATATTCTAAGGTACTCTGCAAATCCATTGACGTATTATTTTAGATGGTTTTATCGAAGACAAGATTCACGCGGTATGTGGAGTATTAGTACGCATTTAAATATCACAGTCGCACTACGTCAGCTAGCATACGGTTATACACCTGATGCTTTGGATGAGTATCTGCAAATGTCTCAACGAGTTGGCCGGGAATCTCTACACAACTTTGGTAAGTGTATCATTGATTTGTACGCGAATGTCTACTTAAGAGAGCCTACTTTGCATGACATTCAACGTTTGTATGAAGGTCATGAAAGTATTCACGATTTTCATGGCATGATGGGTAGTATAGATTGTATGCACTGGACTTGGAAAAAATGTCCAGTTGCGTGGAGAGACCAATATATGTGAGGCGATCACAGTCACCCAACTATTATGCATGAAGCCATCTCCTCGTATGATAATTGGATTTGCCATGCGGTTGCCTAAGTAGTTTAATAGTTAACGCTCGTTAAATCGGTCCTAAGTAGTTTACCGCTATACTATTTCTCTTATTTTCGTGCTCCCTTGAGTGTAATTAATTGTATAAAGAGTATTTGGCGTAATTTTGTTTTGGGTGGTTCGAGTGATGATTCTAAACAGGTTTGGGTCAAATGGGATGAGTCTCGTTAACCATACGGCGAAGGAGGTCTCAATACCGGGTTTCTTCGGGGTAAAAATCTTGCACAGTTAAGGAAATGATTTTGGCAGGTTAAATCCGAACCTAATTCACTTTGGTTTACAATTATTAAAAGCATTCATGGTACTAATGGGCTACTCTCATCTTTGGGTCTTAGTTGCCCGCAAGGAAAGAGTGGCGTTTGGTTAAATATTTTACATGCACGTTGTGCAATTGAGAAGTTGGGGCTGAACTTTGCCTCTTGGTTTTCAAAGTCGATTGGTGATGGTGTTAACACTCAATTTTGGGAGGATATGTGGCTGTCAAATGTGCCTCTAAAAGAAAGATTCAAGCGGTTATACTATCTTGAATCGGAGCAGAACGTTTTAGTTCGAGACATAGTGCAATGGGCTGGGAAAACATGCGTTCAAACCGGGAGCTGGAATCGAGTCATCTTGGGCAGAACACATGCGGAAGTTGAACATTTAATTACTAACTTGAACATATATATTAAGCAGGACAGGGACAACGACACATGGATCTGGAATCTTGCCTCAAATGGAGTGTTCACAGCAAAAAATTGGCGAGACTTATTGACGAGTGAAATGTCCCGTTCATATTGATTATAAACGTTCCATATTAATTGATTTCGTCGCGAGGTTTTGACCTCTATATGAGACGTTTTTCCAAAGACCGCATTCATTTTTAAAACAACCATAACCTTTATTTTATCTATAAAGGTTTAAAAAGCATTACGTAGATTATCAAATAATGATAATCTAAAATATACCGTTTACACACGACCATTACATAATGGTTTACAATAAGAATATATTACATCAAAAATAAGTTTCTTGAATGCAGTTTTTACATAATATCATACAAGCATGGACTCCAAATCTTGTCCTTATTTTAGTATGCAACAGCGGAAGCTCTTAATAATCACCTGAGAATAAACATGCTTAAAACGTCAGCAAAAATGTTGGTGAGTTATAGGTTTAACCTATATATTATCAAATCATAATAATAGACCACAAGATTTCATATTTCAATATACATCCCATACATAGAGATAAAAATCATTCATATGGTGAACACCTGGTAACCAAAATTAACAAGATGCGTATAAGAATATCCCCTATCATTCCGGGAAATCCTTCGGACATGATAAAAACGAATTCGAAGCACTAAAGCATCCGGTACTTTGGATGGGGTTCGTTAGGCCCAATAGATCTATCTTTAGGATTCGCGTCAATTAGTAGATCGGTTTACTAATTCTTAGGTTACCAAGCAAAAGGGGCATACTCGGCTTCGATCATTCACCCATATAATGTAGTTTCATTTACTTGTGTCTATTTCGTAAAATATTTATAAAACTGCATGTATTCTCATCCCAAAATATTAGATTTTAAAAGTGGGACTATAACTCACTTTCACAGATTTTTACTTTGCTGAAAAATAAGACTTGGCCACTGGTCGATTCACGAACCTATAACAAATATGTACATATATATCAAAGTATGTTCAAAATATATTTACAACACTTTTAATACATTTTGATGTTTTAAGTTTATTAAGTCAGTTGTCCTCGTTAGTAACCTACAACTAGTTGTCCATAGTTAAATGTACAGAAATAAATTGATATATATTATCTTGAATCAATCCACGACACAGTGTATACACGTTTCAGGCTAGATCACAACTCAAAGCATATATATTTTTGGAATCAACCTCAACCCTGTATAGCTAACTCCAACATTATTGCATATAGAGTGTCTATGGTTGTTCCAAATAATATATATAGATGGGTCGATATGATATGTCAAAACATTTGCATACGTGTCTATGGTATCCCAAGATTACATAATATATTAGAATACATGTATAATACAATATAAGTTAGCTAGGATATGATTTGTATAGAATTGTTACAATATTTCCCGTAGCTACAACAATAAAAAAATATCCAATCTTGTTTTACCCACAACTTCTTCGTTTTAAATCCGTTTTGAGTGAATCAAATTGCTATGGTTTCATATTGAACTCTATTTTATGAATCTAAACAGAAAAAGTATAGGTTTATAGTTGGAAATATAAGTTACAAGTCATTTTTGTAAGAGGTAGTCATTTCAGTCGAAAGAACGACGTCTTGATGACCATTTTGAAAAACATACTTTCACTTTGAGTTTAACCATGATTTTTGGATATAGTTTCATGTTCATAAGAAAAATCATTTTCCCAGAAGAACAACTTTTAAATCAAAGTTTATCATAGTTTTTAATTATCAAACCCAAAACAGCCCGCGGTGTTACTACGACGGCGTATGTCCGGTTTTACGGTGTTTTTTGTGTTTTCAGGTTTTAAATCATTAAGTTAGCATATCATATAGATATAGAACATGTGTTTAGTTTATTTTAAAATTCAAGTTAGAAGGATTAACTTTTGTTTGCGAACAAGTTTAGAATTAACTAAACTATGTTCTAGTGATTTCAAGTTTAAACCTTCGATTAAGGTAGTTATATATATATGAATCGAATGATGTTATGAACATCATTACTACCTAAGGTTTTGTGGATAAACCTACTGGAAATGAGAAAAATAGATCTAGCTTCAAAGGATCCTTGGATGGCTTGAAAGTTCTTGAAGCAGAATCATGACACGAAAACAAGTTCAAGTAAGATTTTCACTCGAAATAAGATTGTTATAGTTATAGAAATTGAATCAAAGTTTGAATATGAGTATTACCTTGTATTAGAAAGATATCTTACTGTAAATAAGAAAGATTTCTTGAGGTTGGATGATCACTTTACAAGATTGGAAGTAAGCTAGCAAACTTGGAAGTATTCTTGATTTTATGAAACTAGAACTTATAGAATTTATGAAGAACACTTAGAACTTGAAGATAGAACTTGAGATGGATCAATTAGATGAAGAAAATTGAAGAATGAAAGTGTTTGTAGGTGTTTTTGGTCGTTGGTATATGGATTAGATATAAAGGATGTGTAATTTTATTTACATGTAAATAAGTCATGAATGATTACTAATATTTTTGTAATTTTATGAGATATTTAATGCTAGTTGCCAAATGATGGTTCCCACATGTGTTAGGTGACTCACATGGGCTGCTAAGAGCTGATCATTGGAGTGTATATACCAATAGTACATACATCTAAAAGCTGTGTATTGTACGAGTACGAATACGGGTGCATACGAGTAGAATTGTTGATGAAACTGAACGAGGATGTAATTGTAATCATTTTTGTTAAGTAGAAGTATTTTGATAAGTGTCTTGAAGTCTTTAAAAAGTGTATGAATACATATTAAAACACTACATGTATATACATTTTAACTGAGTCGTTAAGTCATCGTTAGTCATTACATGTAAATGTTGATTTGAAACCTTTAAGTTAACGATCATGTTAAATGTTGTTAACCCAATATTTATTATATCTAATGAGATGTTAAATTATTACATTATCATGATCTTATGATATATTAATATATCTTAGTATGATATATATACAGTTAAATGTTGTTACAACGATAATCGTTACATATATGTCTCGTTTCGAAATCATTAAGTTAGTAGTCTTGTTTTTACATATGTAGTTCATTGTTAATACACTTAATGACATGTTTACTTATCATTTATCATGATTAAATATAGTGTATCAATATCTTAATATGATTCATATGTATTTAGTAAGACGTTGTTATAACGATAATCGTTATATATACCGTTTCGAGTTTCTTAATTCAATAAACTCAATTTTATGTATATAACTCATTGTTAAAATACCTAATGAGATACTTACTTATCATAATATCATGTTAACTATATATATAATCATATATATGTCATCATTTAGTTTTTACAAGTTTTAACGTTCTTGAATTACCGGTCAACTTGGGTGGTCAATTGTCTATATGAAACCTATTTCAATTAATCAAGTCTTAACAAGTTTGATTGCTTAACATGTTGGAAACACTTAATCATGTAAATAACAAATTCATTTAATATATATAAACATGGAAAAGTTCGGGTCACTACAGTGAGCATGTAATAATTGGCAACACTTCGCGTCAAGAAACTCTCAAAAATTATCTGGTGCCTACAAAAGTGGAGCTATTCATATGGAGAGTGTTGAAACGAAGGATCCCAGTCCGTATCGAACTTGATAAAAAAAAGTATAGACATTGACTTCGTTAGATGCCCTTTATGTGATGATGATGTGAAAACAACTGACCACATAATGATCTTTTGTCGGCACTCGATGGATATATGGGAGAAGGTTTACAAGTGGTGGGGTTTGGGGCGGTTACAAACCTAAATATAAAAGAAGTTTTTCGAGGAAGGTGTAATCGTGCCTTATCCCCCTTGAGCTCGAGTATTTGGCTAGCATTGGAATGAATGTAAGCCTATGTTATATGGAGAAACCGAAATCAAAAAGCTTTCAGTAATTCTGCTTGGAACAATGCGAAGGCTTTGATAAAAATTTTTAAAAATACAATCATATTGTTTGGATGAAATAATTATTCTTTAAAATCATATCACAATTTCCAACAATCAAATAAAGAAACAATTCGCTCCAAAGTAAGTGCACATAGTTAGGTATTGGGTAACCAAATTTGGCATTGGCCAACCAAAAGTTGATCGTCACCATCCCATATATGACGGTTCTCTCTCTTTCCTCCATCTTATTTCTTGCTTTTGTCCACAAACTCTGTAAATAAGAACAAGAATAACACAACAATAATTATAAATATAAATAATAAATAATAAATAAATACAAATATAAATATAAATAAATGTAGTAAAATAGTATTAGTATGGAGTAATTAATACGGAGTAATAATTAAAGGAAAAGAAACGGAAGAAAAACAGAAAGAAAAAAGAAAGAAACGCCACCAACTGCCCTGTTTACAAAGGCGATACGTAATATAAGTAATAATTACATACACACCAATTACACAATAATAATTACATTCTTGTTATAATTCAGTAGGCTTATAACTACCTTTAGTGGTTTGATTCTTGATGTTATAATTCAGTAGGCTTATAACTACCTTTAGTGGTTTGATTCTTGATGTTATAATTCAGTAGGCTTATAACTACCTTTAGTGATTTGATTCTTGATTTAGAATACTAATAATGAAGTGTAAGAACAAAGATGATAATGGAGAGAAAGAAAGAAACACTTTGTAAGTGTGAGAAATGGTGCAAGTTTAATGCTTGCATTCATGAGTATTTATAGCCTAAAATCTCAATATAAAAATACATACTTTGTGTACCAAAATTGACTATATGTATACACCAAAATTGACTATCCATATCTATATTATTATTATTATTATAACACTCCCCCTTGGATAGCAATTTTATTTTGTTGAAGATCAACTATAAATTACTGCCTCGTTAAAAACCTTGCTAAAGAAAACCCAGTGGGAAAAAAACTTTAGCTAAGGGAAAAAGAGTGCAGCATGGAGTTGACTCCCCCTCAAGTAGACATCGCTTCAGCTGTTACATCTTTTGAACATGTCTCATGCCAATGTTATGAACGTGTGTTCTGAAAATAGCAGTTGGAAGTGCTTTCGTGAAAAGATCAGCAGAGTTTTTGCTAGATTGCACATATCTCATTTCAATCTGGTTGTCCTTAATGAGATTTTGAGTGTATGAGAAGAATCTAGGTGGTATGTGTTTTGTTCGGTCACTTTTGATATACCCTTCTTTCATCTGTGCTATGCAAGCTGCATTATCTTCAAAGATAGTTGTTGGACTTTTATCGCGTTCTAGTCCACAAGAATCAGTAATGAGTTGTGTCATTGATCTCAACCAAAAACATTCTCGAGTAGCTTCATGTAATGCAATCACTTCGGCATGATTTGACGATGTAGCAACAAGTGTTTGTTTTTGAGAACGCCATGATATTGCAGTACCTCCATTTAGGAATACATATCCAGTTTGAGATTTAGCTTTATGTGGATCAGATAAATAACCTGCATCTGCATAACCAACCAAATCTTGTTTTGATTCGTTAGAATAAAATAATCCTAAATCAGTAGTTCCTCGAAGGTATCGAAATATGTGTTTGATCCCATTCCAGTGTCTTTTGGTAGGAGCAGAGCTGAACCTTGCCAACAAATTAACTGCAAAAGAAATGTCAGGTCTTGTACAATTTGTAAGATACATAAGAGCTCCAATTGCACTAAGATATGGTACTTCTGGTCCAAGAATGTCTTCTTGATCTTCACATGGACGAAATAGATCAGCTTCAACATTGAGTGATCTAACAACCATAGGAGTACTTAATGGTTTTGCCTTGTCCATATTGAAACGTTTCAAAATCTTTTCAGTATATGTTGTTTGATGTACAAGTAAACCATTAGGCATATGCTCAATTTGTAAACCAAGGCAATACTTGGTTTTTCCGAGATCTTTCATTTCAAATTCTTTCTTTAGAAGTTGAATGGCTTCATGGATCTCTTTATTTGTACCTATGATGTTAAGATCATCAACATAAACAGCTATGATCACATATCCGGATGTTGTTTTCTTAATGAAAACACAAGGGCAAGTAAGATTATTTGTATACCCTTTGCTTATCAAGTAATCACTTAATCGGTTATACCACATACGTCCCGATTGTTTTAACCCATATAAAGATCTTTGTAATTTAATCGAATACATTTCTTTGGGTTTTGCATTTGATGCTTCTGGTACCTTAAATCCTTCAGGTATCTTCATATATATATCACTATCAAGTGATCCATATAGATAAGCAGTCACAACATCCATGAGATGCATTTCTAAATTTTTAGAAACTGCCAGACTGATTAAGTACCTAAAAGTAATTGCATCCATAACAGGAGAATAAGTTTCTTCATAATCAATTCCCGGTCTTTGAGAAAAACCTTGAGCTACAAGTCTAGCTTTATACCTTGTAACTTCATTTTTCTCATTTCTTTTTCGGACAAAAATCCATCTGTATCCTACAGGTTTCACATCTTTAGGAGTGAGAATGATGGATCCGAAAACTTTTCTTTTATTGAGTGATTCTAATTCAGCTCGTATTGCTTCTTTCCATTGAGCCCAATCATGTCTATTTTGACATTCAACCATAGATGTTGGTTCTGGATCATCATCATTATTCATGATGTCATATGCAACATTAAATGAAAATTTCTCATCAAGATTTTTCATTTCATTTCGGTTCCATAATATTTTTGAATATGCATAATTGATTGCAATTTCTGTATTGACATCATCAATCTCCTCTGCAGTAGGAGTACTGATTTGTGGTTCTTCTTGAACACTTTCTTTTACTTCATTATCAGCTGATTTTCTTTTTCGAGGATTTTTATCCTTTGAACCGATTGGTCTTCCACGTTTCTGACGTGGCAAAGATTCATGAGTGACGTTATTGCCAGCTTTTGGAATTTCAATTCGAGCTGGAGTATTTACTGCTGGTATATATGATTTTGTCACCGTTTTTGTATCTGTAAATGCATCAGGCAATTGATTTGCAAGTTCTTGTATATGCATTATCTTTTGAACTTCTGTCTCGCATTCTTTTGTGCGAGGATCAAGATACTTTAATTGAGGTTCACACCATGAAACATCATTTTCTTTATTTTTCATTTCTCCCCCTAATCTAGGGAACAATGTTTCATTAAAATGACAATCAGCAAAACGTGCTGTAAAAACGTCACCTGTCATAGGTTCAATATACCTTAATATTGAAGATGTTTCATATCCAACATATATTCCCAACCTCCTTTGAGGACCCATTTTTGTACGTTGTGGTGTCGCAATTGGAACATACACTGCACAACCAAATGTTCTAAGATGGGAAATATTTGGCTCTTGACCAAAAGCAAGTTGTAGGGGGGAATATTTATGACTTGCACTTGGTCTGATGCGAATCAATGCAGCAGCATGTAAAATTGCATGACCCCATATAGATACAGGGAGTTTTGTTCTCATTATCAATGGTCTAGCGATTAACTGTAAACGTTTAATCAATGACTCGGCTAAACCATTTTGTGTATGCACATGAGCAACAGAATGTTCAACAACAATTCCTATAGACATGCAATAGTCATTAAATGCTTGAGATGTAAATTCACCAGCATTATCAAGTCTCACCCTTTTAATGGTGTAATCAGGAAAATGAGCTCTCAATTTAATAATTTGGGCAAGAAATTTTGCAAATGCCACATTACGGCTTGATAACAGACAAACATGAGACCATCTGCTAGATGCGTCTATTAGAACCATGAAATATCTAAATGGTCCACATGGTGGATGAATTGGTCCACATATATCACCTTGAATTCTTTCAAGAAACATTGGTGATTCTTTCTCAACTTTAAGTGGTGAGGGTCTAGTTATCAATTTTCCAAGAGAGCAAGATGTACATGGAACCATTGTATCATGATGGATTTTTCTATCCTTTAGTGGATGTCCATGAGTACATTCAATAATCCTTTTCATCATTGTTGATCCTGGATGGCCTAATCTGTTATGCCATAAACTGAATACACCAGGATCAATATATTTTTCGTTAACTATCATATGTATTTCTGGTACATTTATATGTGTATAATGTAATCCAGAACTAAGTCTTGGCAGTTTTTCAACCACATGACTCTTGTCAGTGATACTTAAATATTTCTCATTTTCTGTTGTCACTGACTGATAATCATACCCGTTAAGGTATATGTCGGAGAAACTCAATAAATTTCTGCTTGATTTGGGAGAAAATAAGGCATCATTTATTAAAAATTTTGTACCATTTGGTAGTATGAAATTTGCCTTTCCTATCCCTTTTATCAAGTTAGCAGGTCCTGATATTGTATGTATAGTTCCTTCCGTTGGTTTTAGATCAATAAAATATTTCTCGGATTTAAGTATAGTGTGTGTAGTTCCACTGTCTGCTATACAGAGATCTCCACCACTTGATTGATGTTGTATTCCAGCAAAATTCATATTGAACTTCATATATAAGAAATAAATAGTGAGTACATTAATATTACACAATATTTTAAACGCAAATAGATAGTACTGAAACATTTAGCAAACATAATGACAAAGACAGACGATATTAAATCGTTTATTTTTCAAAAGACACACAACTTAAACATTCAAGAAATCTTCATATAAATCAGATGGTTTCTCAGTGACTGTTGGATCAATATTATCCACAAAATTTACTTCCTTTTCTTTACCTTTCAGCGAATCCTGATACATCTTAACAAGATGTTTAGATGTTCGGCAAGTATTAGCCCAGTGGCCCATTCTACCACATCTGTAGCAAGATTCTTCAGAATTTTTAGAAGAATTTTCTTCAACATCTTGTTTAATGGGCTTGTTTTGTAGTTGATATTTATATTTTCGTGGATTACTATTTCTTTGACCACCACGGCCACGACCACGACCACGTCCACGCCCATTACCATTACCATAAGGATGGTTTCTACCATAGTTATGGCTTTTGGCATGATGATGGTGATGGTTATTATAACCACGACCTTGCCCGCGTCCTTGTCCCTGTTTATAATTATTTGCAGTATTTGCTTCAGGGATTGCAAGTGTACCAGTAGGACGGGATTGCTGATTTTTCATTAATAGCTCATCATTTTGCTCTGCAACTAAGAGATATGAATTAAGTTCAGGATATGTTTTGAACTTTAGCATTCTCAAATTTCTTTGCACTGTGATGTTTGCAGCATTCATTGTGGAGAAAGTTTTCTCCATCATGTCTGCATCACTAATTTCATGTCCACAGAATTTAAGTTGTGAACATGTATTATACAGAGCTGAGCTGTATTCATTTACTTTCTTAAAGTCTTGGAACCTTAATGTTCTCCATTGTTCCATTGCAGCTGGAAGTAAAATTTCTCTTTGATTATTGAATCTGCTTTTGAGACCTTCCCATAAAACATGGGGATCTTCTACAGTCACATAATTATTTTGTAAGCATTCATCAATATGTTGATGAATAAAGCAACATGCCGTAGCTTGTTCTTTTTCAGAACAAGTGTTGTTTTCATTTATGGTTTCAAGAATGCCCATTGATTTAAGATGCATTTTTACTTTTATAACCCATGGCATGTAGTTGTTTCCAGTTGATTCTAAAGGAGTAAATTTAAGCTTTTCCAGATTCGACATTTTCTATTATCAAAAATTAAAACAAACATCATGATAAATTAGAGTCAATTTATATTCATAAGTATATAAACATTAAACATAAATTTAATATAACATAAATGATAAGTAGGTGACAGTGTCGACCATGTGTAAGCAATCATAAATAAATGTTATATAACAAAAATATAAATATTAGTAAACATAAATGAAAAATTTGGCGACAGTGTCGACCATATATTTTTTCAGGTGGTATAACCGACCTATATCATTCTGGTGGTATAACCGACCATATATCATTTTGGTGGTATAACCGACCATATATCATTTTGGTGGTATAACCGACCATATATCATTTTGGTGGCAGAGCCAACCATATTTAGTATTAAGATTATCGTGCTGATAACGTGTTATAATTCAGTAGGCTTATAACTACCTTTAGTGGTTTGATTCTTGATGTTATAATTCAGTAGGCTTATAACTACCTTTAGTGGTTTGATTCTTGATGTTATAATTCAGTAGGCTTATAACTACCTTTAGTGATTTGATTCTTGATTTAGAATACTAATAATGAAGTGTAAGAACAAAGATGATAATGGAGAGAAAGAAAGAAACACTTTGTAAGTGTGAGAAATGGTGCAAGTTTAATGCTTGCATTCATGAGTATTTATAGCCTAAAATCTCAATATAAAAATACATACTTTGTGTACCAAAATTGACTATATGTATACACCAAAATTGACTATCCATATCTATATTATTATTATTATTATAACAATTCTTGTTTTTTATCTTTGTTTTTTTATCTTCTTGTATAATTACATAAATAAAAATAAATAAATGATTAATAATATTATATCAAAAATGGATAATGAATGCAGTTGAACATGGGCGGACTTACATACAGATCCAGATATCTATATCTTCTCCCTCCCCTTCTCTCTCTCGCCCACATACATCACAAGGTTATCATTCTCTTTTTGTGACAGGTGCGTGTTATATTCTAATGTTTTATTTATATATTATTCACATTTATGCTTTCTGTTTTTTGTAATCTTCATTTTGAGTTATATATCATGTTCCAGTTTTTATTATACATTTAAACGGTTAAGCCATATGAAATTTAACAGGAGGTTTTGTATATATATGCATTTTCTTTTGGTGGAGTTTTTTTTTTCTTTCTTTTTTTGAGTTATATGCTAGTAGATATTTCTTTTACTGTAGTAATAATGTTTTGATATTGGATACATGATAAGTTTTTTTTTTTTTGTTTTTTTTTTTGTTTTTTTTTTAAATATATTTTATAAAACTGTACTTGAAATGTTTTGTACCAAAATAATGATTTTTTGGATGTATGTATGTAGGTAGACTGCTAATTAGAGGGAAGAATGATATGGCAAACTATCTGTCTAGGCCTTATGTTTCAAGTAATTTTGGTGTTTAGTGATAAAGATATGCAAAATCTCAACTTATGGCCGATGCCCGAATCAGTAAAATACGGAAACCAATCGCTTTATCTAAGTAAAGATTTTCATCTCACGACTGAAGGAAGCCAATATAAGGATGAATCAGGGATCTTGAAAGATGGATTCACTCGATTAATCAATGTTGTCACCGGAAACAACGTTATAGAATACGATCACATAAAAGTTGATGAGTCTCACCTTTTACATGGAATCCATGTAGTCATCCTTTCGAAAAGCGATGAGGTATGCTATTATTAGTTGAAGTTAAGAATTGGTTGGTAATTTGTAGTTGTTTTCTTGATTTGATTCGGTTAGTGATATGGTTATGTTATGTCCAGCTGCAATACGATATAGACGAGTCTTACAAGCTAAGTATTCATCCAAATGGAAATCCTATTTATGCATATATTGAGGTTGGTATCAATGATAGTTTGACCAAGTTTGAATTTTTATTTTTTTGTAAATTTTAGTTCATGCATATAAAGGTATTTAATTTGAATAAATTATAATGCAGGCACCTACTGTTTATGGAGCTCTACATGCCCTGCAGGTTACTTATTAACTGTTATGTTACCTGCTTTTTCGAATTTTATGTTGAAATCTATGATGATATAATGATCTTGCACTGATATTTTTTTTATATGATTATATGATAGACATTCAGCCAATTGTGCCATTTTAATATTAAAGCAAGAAATATAATAGTTAGTCAGGCACCATGGACCATTATTGATCGACCCCGTTTCCCCTACCGTGGCCTCTTAATTGGTGAGAATTCATATGCCTAAGTCATTTGCATCATCTTTGGGGGTTATTATTACTCATTAATAATATAGTCATTCTGATAAATGGCAACGTGCAGATACATCCCGACATTATCAGCCATTGCGAATGATAAAGAAAGTTATCGATTCAATGGCTTATGCGAAGCTGGTATGTATTAAGTTATAGCCAATCATAATCATGCTATAACACTGTATGTGGTTATTGGTGTGTGGTCATTTTGGGCAACAAGTTTGACTTTAGTGTTTGACTCGGAATTAAAAAGTTTTTTATTTGGTTGGATGCAGAATGTGTTGCACTGGCACATTGTAGATAGAGAATCTTTTCCTTTGGAGATAACTTCATTTCCAAAACTGTGGAATGGTGCGTATTCTTTAACAGAACGCTATACAACGGCTGTTGCAGCTGAAATTGTGAGGCAAGTAATTATCTTTCGTTTTTTACATTACTGAAACAGTCTATTTCTCTGATACGCGTTTCTTTATTTTGTCATATTTTCAGTTATGCTAAAAGAAGGGGGATTAATGTGCTTGCTGAGCTTGATGTTCCTGGACATGCCAAATCCTGGTATCCTTCAAACTCCGTATATAGTTTTCCTCAGCCGAAGAAGGTCTGAAATACTTATGATATACAATAAAAATGCAGGGGAATTGGTTATCCTGCATTATGGCCATCAAAGACATGTCAGGAGCCGCTTGATGTCAGCAATGATTTCACGTTCAAATTGATAGACGGGGTTCTTACAGGTGCATCTCGTGTACATACTTTAAGTCGTATTTCTGGTTAAAACTGGGAAACATAGAGTAGCCATAGCCATATTAATAATCATGAACACTTTTTGTTGTTTCAGATTTCAGTAAGATCTTCAAGTACAGATTTGTCCATTTGGGAGGTGATGAAGTTGACACTAGTAAGTTACTAATTCCCATTCTGTGTAACTGTTTGCATTCTATAAAGTGAAAATATATCTGATCTGTATCATGTATGAATTTGCACACTTGTTCTTGCCCTCATCTTCATAGCTATATGATTTAACGATATAAAATAAAAATTACAGGTTGCTGGAGCTCTACTCCTCGTATTAAAAAATGGTAAACATTTTACAATCTCTCTGAACTATATATAGTCATTTTTGTTGTTGTTATACTTATAGAACTTACTTTCTTGTGATGATAATAAAAATACACATGAAAAATATGTTGCTCAATTTTTTTGTACGGCAGGTTAGAACAGAAGGGTCTAAATGAATCTCAAGCTTACGAATATTTCGTATTAAAGGCTCAAAAGATAGCTGCTTCTCATGGTTATGAAGTTATAAACTGGTATGTTATTGTTATATACTTGTATATAAATGTTCTTTACTGTCCACTTTTCTCAAATCAGTGAACAAACTTGCATCCTAATCTTGCAACTTTTTACAGGGAGGAAACTTTTAACCATTTTGGTAGTAAGTTGGACAGAAAAACAGTGGTCCATAACTGGTTAGTACTCTAATTTGCAAAAATTATATAAAAGAATATTTTGAGGTAATATTTATTGTTTGCATTCGATCTATAAATAGGCTTGGGGGTGGTGTTGCAGAGCAAGTAGTTGCAGCTGGTTTGAGGTGCATTGTAAGTAACCAAGACAAGTGGTATCTCGATCACTTGGATGCCAATTGGCAAGGATTTTATACTAATGAACCACTTACAAATATTACAAAACCCGAGCAACAAAAACTAGTTCTTGGTGGTGAAGTATGTATGTGGGGTGAAACTGTTGATGGTTCTGATATTGAACAAACCATATGGCCACGTGCTGCAGCTGCCGCAGGTTCTTAATTTTTGTTTCACGTCACAATTCGTTTATTTTTAGATATAAAATATTTAATATTTAATATTTGTTTTATTTATCTGATTTAAGAGAGGTTGTGGACTCGTGCTGACAAGCTTCCCAAAGATCCGAATGAGGTTGCTTTACGGTTAGCAAATTTTAGGTGCTTACTAAATCAAAGAGGAGTTGCAGCTGCACCAGTGTATGGGCTAGGACGTGAAGCGCCTTTAGGGGCAGGCTCATGCTATGTTCAGTAAATTATATTAAGATTATTAAGATGGATTTCTCGATTATTATATAAAATAATATTGGCAATTCTTTCGATAATCGCTAATAAAATCGTTAGTTGTGCTGTGAAAGTTAAGTTATAGAGTTTGAAAAAAGGGGGGTTGTAAAAGATGTACCTATCATGACAATGAAATTATAATCCAATTTTATTGTCTATAACTGATTTATGATTCAATTCGTGTTCGTGGATGGGAGATAGTATGCAGAGTCAAATAACTTGAGGAAACAGTGAATCACAGTTGTTTTCATATTTATAAACTACATAAATTGCATTCGAATTCCTTTGTCCCTTCTACATATTTGAAGCAGCATGAAAAGTTTTGGTGCAAATTCGATCAATATTTGAATTTTAGCTATATAGAGTGAACTACTGAAGTGTGTAATTCCATAATACAGATGATATCTTATTCTTATAAATATAAGATAAGAATAAGATATTATCATTTCTTCATTCTTTGACAATGTGAGGATACAATGGTCGTGAGGAAGGAGGAAAAGGCGTTCACTATGCCGAAGTCGAATGATTATTCGTGTACCAAGTCGAGTTGTATATCATCGTTTATGATTTTCAACTTCCCGGATACGTGGTCTCGAGTCGATTGTTGGAGTGTTTTAGAGAAGTACGGCGCTCTTAATGACGTGTATTTAGCTCGTAAGAGACTATCGAGTGGACAACGCTTTGGATATGTAAGATACGATGACATTGGCGATATTGAATGCTTCATCAGAGTATTAAACACCATTCAAATAAATGGTAGACGGATTCGTGCGTTCAGGGCATTGGAGAGAAAACATGGTGTGGCAAATCGTTCAGGGTGTTATGATAATAAAAGCTCCCCGGAGGCTGCTAGAAACATGGACTTCCCGACTGCTCCTTGGAACCGTGTTCCATCTAAACCATCCAAATGGGAAGGAAGTACCTTTGTTGATACACTAACAGGTGAAGATAAGAACTCCAAGAAGTTTCTGTTTCAGACGAGTGATCGTATCGAAATAAAGGTAGGGGATATGTGTCTCGAGTTTAATCTTCCTGTTTCTGTGAACAATCACAACCTCGTGTTTAGCTATAGTAAAGAACGGTTATCGTGGACCTTGGTTGAAGTGAATAACAAACAGCTTGATGTCGCTGATATCGATGGTTTGAGAAAGGGTATCGAGTCTGGTACTAAAGACAAGGGTATACCGTTCCAAACCTTTTCTGGTGAGGCCAAAGACAATGTTGTGAACATTGAATCGACAACCAGTGATAAAGAAAAAGCTCATTCTGGTTCGTCGGTTTTTTCTCCGGCAGAAGATGTCGAAGAAGGTGCGATAATTATGGATATTTCTACTCACGACATTGAGATTACTACAAGTATCGGTGACCTTCAGGCAAAGGTTCCCACACCGGAGGTGGATTCCAACGTTGATCGGGAGGCAAAGGGATCCCAGAGAGACGTTTCAATTCCGTCGGATGATCCTACTGTTTCCCATGGGTTATCCGGCGGCGTACAGTCGAATAACTCCATCAATTGCCAAAAAGAAAAACCTACGCTGGTCAAGAATTTAGAGTCATCTGATGTTAAAACATGTGAGAAGATTCATGTTTCGTCGTCGTTATTTACTCCGGCGAAGGATGAGAACGGCGGTAGAGAGTCTCCGATCAACGGATTTGAGGGTAGTTCGATGGTTGCGGATGCCCATGAGTCTCCAGGCATCGATTCATGTGCATCTTTCTCGTGTTCCAAAGATGGGCGCTCCCTTCCCGAGGCTGACGTGGGAAATAGTAAAAGCGTCACGCATGCTTGTGAGAATTCAAATTCAAAGTATAAAGTTGGGAAAAGTGAATTTTTAAATGCATGCATGCGTAACTTTTCAGCTGGGTGTAACTTTAACAATGTTAGTAATCATGTCAATTCACTACGTGATATTGCATCAAAGCATGGTCCACAAAAATCAAATGATGTTTTCTATTCACCTAGGCCATTTGTTGGACCATCATATGGGCCAAATGATTTGGGCTCCTCGTTTTCTATTGGGCTAAACACAGAGTTGTCTGTGGATGAATGTATTGGGCCAAGCCTAAAAAATGCGAATTATAGTAGTTTAAACATCTCTAGTTCAACATCTACCGTGGTAGCTCGTTTTCGTATTAAAGAGAGAAAAGCTCATCCATTAATTAAAAGTCATTTCATTAATCATGTTTGGGGAAGGAAAAATATGAAGCGTAACCGACGTCGGGATAAATTTCGATGGTGTGAAAGATATATTATTGATGATATGATGAATGATTCGGAAGAGGAAGATGATGAAGTTGATTGTTGCTCATGTTCCTCATCCTGCTCATCCTCGGGCTCAGAAACATAGATTTAAAAACTAGTCGTGGTGTTTCATCATTTCTGGGTCGTGTATGTATGTGGTTCTCGTGTATGGGTTCGTGTATGGTCTTTTGTGTGGTTCCTTAGTAGTTGGGCTAGGGGTTTGCGTCTTTCCTTTAGTGTTTTCGTGCTAGTGTGTTCGAGTTTTTTTAGTTTGTGTGTGGTCTCGTGTCTTGTCTAGCTTCTTGCTAGTTTGTTCGTTTATTTTTATATATATTTAATACATTCTTGCCTTTCAAAAAAAAAAAAAAAAAAAAAAGATATTTATAAGTATGAAGTGGCTAGATATGAGAAAGAGTAGTATACTAGTATGTAATTTCTTGGGTGATAGAATTTGAATGAATTCCTATATAAGTTTTTGTGTAGTCGATAGAAATGCCATTAATATTTTTGATTTGTGATATTTTAGTTACCCTTGTGTGCGTATAATAATCGTCATCATGATACATTCCAAGCTTTATTGACGCCTGTTATGTTAGGCCATTCAAGAGACCATGTAATCGACTGGGTTTATTTGGTTGATAAGGATTATTCGATTGCGGATGGGATTTGGCTTACTTTATCTTCTAACGTGGGAGATGGTCAGATTCGGCCAATGTAATTGGAACTCGACCATTCCGTCAAAGATTGTTATCTTTCATTAGCTAGAAATATAAAAGGCATCTCGGTTAAAAATGTTTTATAGCGGAGAGATTTGGGAGTATTATTGGCTCGGAACTATAGGGATGATTTGGGATGCGAGGTATAAGGTTGCGTTTGATAATACGTCTACATGTGGGGCTTTTTTGTTGGATACGAATCAAAATCAAAGTATTTTAATGGATCGTTGCTTCGAAAATATGCGAGCCGCTTCAATTTTATATAAGGTCTTTGCAACATCGACTTTTAATTCATGGAGGCTAAATGTGTTATTTGCTCCTTTCTTTGTTTTCTGATCATTTGTAATGATCCAATTGGGGTTTTATATGTGCTTGTTTGTGATCTGTGAGAAAGTGCATATAAGTCCGATGATCTGTTTATACTTCGATTTTTCACATCTTCGTGAAAAATTCATATTAGTTTAATTTAATTTCTTGTTTAGTAATGATAAAACTGTTTAGTAACTAGTAATGATCTCGTTATAACTATAAGTAATTTGTAATCATAAATACTACGTAAAAAAATCCTTTTAAATAAATGTGTGGTATCTTTTTATTATTTAGTTAATATTTTATTTTATATATTTTTGTATTTTTCTTTTTCTTTTTCTTTTTCTTTTTCTTTTTAGAAATGTATACGGAGTAATATAATTTGACCTACGAAATATTATACCCAACCCCCTTTTGAGCCCAGACTTAATTGTTTGGGAGCTACAAACAACTCTTTTGATATGCTCCGACCAATCAGCCGCGCTCTTCGGCAGTTCACACCGTCTTCGTGTCAAAACCACCATGTCCGGCGGCGGTCCTCCGTCAACTCTCACCATGCTCTCCATCACCACAATAACAACAATACAACGACTCATGTATCGCACTCACATCCAAACATACCAACAAGTTATTCTTCTTATCAATCTATTTTATCAAATTCAAAATTAATAAATAATCAATGTAGATACGTCACCACTGCTGCCGTTGATCAGCTGACTTATGGCCGAACTACGGCTATTGCAGATACAATTGACGCATATTCAGCTATAGAATTAGCTCTTGATTCCGTTGTTAAAATATTTACTGTCTCTAGTAGCCCTAATTATTTTCTTCCGTGGCAAAATAAGTCCCAGCGTGAATCCATGGGTTCAGGTTTGTTATAAAGTTACCAACTTTTTTGTTTATATCTATATCTATTACTTGTAATGTGAATTTATTGTATTGTATATGAATATACTGAACACATTATGATGATACACTTATGTTCAAGATTTGTTGTTATATATTCATTTTATTCATTGATTATTGGATGTTTTGATTAGTATACTAGTTTCTTATGTCTTAATTGCTAGTTTATGTTTTACATCTTTAAGTATTTGTCATGGTAATTTCAACTGAAACCGTATTTTATCGAAAAAAATGTGTAGGATTTGTAATATCTGGCAAGAGGATTGTGACAAATGCTCATGTAGTGGCTGATTATACATTTGTGCTAGTTAGAAAGCATGGTTCTCCTACCAAGTATAGAGCAGAAGTTAAAGCTGTTGGTCATGAATGTGACCTTGCTATACTTGTTGTCGAAAATGATGAATTTTGGGAAGGTATGAAGTTTTTAGAGCTTGGAGATATCCCATTTATGCAAGAAGCTGTTGCTGTTGTTGGTTATCCTCAAGGTAAAATACATTTAATTCGATGTTTTGAAATGAATGTTAGTATTCCATCATAATATTGTAACTAAAGTAATTAACTTCAAACTTTATTTTCAGGTGGTGATAATATTTCTGTTACAAAAGGAGTAGTCTCAAGAGTTGAACCAACACAATATGTCCATGGAGCCACTCAGCTTTTAGCAATACAAATAGACGCAGCCATAAATCCAGGAAATAGCGGCGGGCCCGCAATCATGGGTGATAAGGTTGCTGGAGTTGCATTCCAAAACCTCTCTGGGGCCGAAAACATAGGGTGAGTAACCCAGTTAGCAAAATAAGGTCTTGTTTTTTGTTTATGAATCTATGATGATTAAGTCAGCTTGCAGATACATAATTCCTGTGCCGGTGATAAAACATTTTGTTGACGGTGTTGAAGCTAGTGGAAATTATTCCGGTTTCTGTTCTCTGGGGTTGTCATGTCAACCTACGGAAAATGTTCAACTTCGTGAATACTTCGGCATGCGTCCAGATATGACTGGGGTGCTTGTCAGCAAAATAAATCCACTTTCCAATGCGTATAGCATCTTAAAGAAAGACGATATTGTCCTTGCATTTGATGGTGTTCCTATAGCTAATGATGGGACAGGTGACACTTAACTTTTCATTCCTTATCGGCTTTTAATATATTCAATGTCTCATTTTATTCATTCAAACTGTTCAGTTCCTTTCCGGAATCGCGAGCGAATAACATTTGATCATCTGGTTTCAATGAAGAAACCAAATGAAACTGCTTTACTTAAAGTATTGAGAGATGGTGAGGTGCTTGAGCTGACAGTTACACTTCGTCCTGTAAGTTACTTAAGCATACTACATTATTATTTGTTACTTTTTAATCGAATTTCTAGTATTGTTTTATAAAAGTTTTTTATTTTAATAATGTGTTTGTGATTTTGTCCTCCAATTTGCAGTTGAAGCCTCTTGTACCTATCCATCAATTTGATAAGTCTCCTAGTTATTTTGTATTTGCTGGACTGGTGTTTATTCCATTGTGTCAACCGTACCTTCATGAATACGGAGAAGACTGGTACAATACCTCTCCACGGAAACTATGTGAACGAGCATTGAGGGAGCTACCTCAAAAGCCTGGTCAAGAGCTTGTTATTTTATCTCAGGTGCTTAGTCTTGCACTACTTTTACTTGTTCTTATACATTTTAGTATATAAGGAAGTATGATTGCAACAATTTCATTTTCGGATGTCTCAATTCCTCTTTTGTCAAAAAAAGTTTGGGTTTATAACTTGCGATCTTAAATAACTGAATCTGATGCATGACGTGGCGAATACATGTTCCAGAATACTCGACATCTTACTTGCAGTGTGATTTTAAGCCTGTTAATTTCCCCAGCTTAGATATCTTAAAGTTCTGCAATCTAATAGTCCGTTACTAATCACACATGTTGTATGGTTAGGTCTTGATGGATGATATCAATGTGGGATATGAGCGTCTTGCTGAATTACAGGTACTGTTACCTTTATTATGACATCAACCATATGCTTTAATGTTCTAAAAGTTCATCCATATGTCCAAGGTTGAAGAACTCAGAACGAACTCTGTCGGAAATCTTTGGGGAGTTCTTGGCAACTCGGGGAGAATTCGGATGTTGACTTACGTTGACTTTTTAGTTTTTTAATATAAATATATATGTTGTAATATAAATTCTAATAGACTTTGTCTAATTTGCCGAGTTTTTGCCCAAGTTTCTGAGTTTTTGCCCAAGTTTCTGAGTTTTTGACCGAGTTGTTGAATTTTGACCGAGTTGGCCGAGTTTTACAACACTATATATGCTTTACATTTTTAACCTAGCATCTCATTTGATTTTTTTCTTATGTCTAATGTCTATATTGCATATTTGCCTCCATAAGACGTTCACAATTATTTCTTAGAATATACCAAGCTAAAATTTACCTATAAATTGTCGTTATCAGAAGTGAATTTGCAGTATTTGTATTAGCCACAAGAAAGATGATGCTGTTTAGTTTTATATACTTCTATCGTAAAATAGTGTTTATATTTGAGAATTCGTAAAATATGTCGGGTTAAAACATGTGTCAAAATTAGTTTTATATTTCTTTGACTAATGCAGTTTTCGTATATGAAATCATCTGTTCAAAAATTCAATGTAATAGTGGGAGTACCACTGATGCTATCTTTGACATATTTTTATAATTCTTTGGCTGTTGTGAACAGGTTAAGAAGGTAAATGGCGTTGAGATTAACAACCTGAAACATATGTGCCAACTAGTCCAAGATTGCAAAGTAGAGAAATTGAGGTTGGATTTGGATGATGAGAGAGTAATAGTTTTAAATTATGAAAAGGCAAGAACAGCCACTTCTCATATCTTGAAGCGGCATAGGATACCTTCTGCCATATCCGCTGACTTATTAACCCCAGATAACAATTCTTGAGCGACTGCTTCAGCTGAATTTTTCGCACTGTTTAGCTTTAATTCTTTTAGACTGGAACAATCTTGGTATGATGTAATAACCCGTTTATATTTCCCACCTGAGAGAATAGCATGCGGTTGATACCTTTCTTTTCAGAATGTGTACTGTAATGATGTTATATTTATGAATGATACCACAATTTTGCCGAATCATCATTGAGAATGCAAAGATATATTACTGGTAAACCTTTTTATTTATAAGCCTATTTATGTAAAGCTATAAGCTTGGCTCTAAAATAGCTTTTCAAAGATAATAAGCTTAAAGTCTAGCTAGTGATAAATCTATGTACTTTTTTGATAATTTTATTAAAATTATAAGTTGAGAGTTTGTATTGTATAAATAAGTCTCTAAGTTGTAGCTCACTAAGTTGTAGTTCACGGAAATTGAACTTAGATTATAGTCACAACTCTCGACCAATATAAACTATTTGTTGAGGTATACTATATAACCACCAAACTATGTCCGAGGTATATTATAATTTTTATTTAAATTTTAAATTCACAACTTTATTTTAATACTCTACAGTTATGTCACATTTACCTTATATTCTAAACCCGAGAGGTTTTGTTAGTTATTACTGTTTCATTTGTCCATCATTTGTCCTCGATTGTAATTTATTTTGTACTGTTACTAATAATAATACTCCATGTGTTGCATTTTTCTCGTTCAAAAAAGCCAAAACTATATGTCACGAGGACCTTGCATCAAAGATTGAAAGAACAAAAGAACCTAAACTAAGAGAAAACAGACCGAGCTAGCCTCGCAATAAGAACGCAAGGAAACAAAACTAACGACTATCTATAATCAAGTCAAGCCGAACGAAACAAAATTCGACAACCTAAACAAACACTAACTAACAAGACCAAAACAATGCCAAACAAATAAAAAAAAGAAGAGCAAACTAGCACAAAACTAATTGAGTAGTAAGTCAAACAAAGCAATAACGATTAAACGACGCTCAATTTCTCAACCGCAATGAAAGCCTATTTTTCTTTCCGATCCAGATCTTAGAAGTTTCCCATCCACCGAACAGACCCGAACCAAACCGACTTACCGGTTAGAGAGGAATAAACGAAAACCTTGGGTCGACTAGAAGTTTTAGGAATATCCACATCCCAAAATAAAAATAGTGCAAGTGGCACGGAGGAGTAATAAAGTATCATAGCAAGCTCATCTTCTCAGTTTCACTGTAGCAAATAACTTTCGATTTCAATTTCAATTTCAATTTTCAAGCCTCCAATCTCTCGATTCATTGATGTAAGTTCCGTATACATTTTCGTCGTTCTCATTCTGTTGATCTTCAATTCTAGTGAAATTCTAAGCATCGGTACTCTCTATTTTGTGTATATACGTAAAAATCCGTATGTATATGCTCTGTTCGTAAGTATAATGATGATGTAACTCGCGGAATCGGTTAATTTCAATTCGTAGCATCTTCTTCTATTTCGCTAAAGTATATTTATGTAGTTGTTTATATGTAGATTGATTTAATGCTAGTATATATTTCTTCTGCTGTAAATTCGAAACGAATACAATCAAATGCTGAACGAAAATCCTACAGCTTATTGAGTGAATCGAAAAGTTATATGAAATTTCATTCGAGATGTAAATGCTTGGTGTTTAGGGCAGAATTTGGTGTAGATTTAAGTGTATGTATCTATACTAGCCTATAGGTAGAAGATTCACCAAATAGGATACCAGATTGCTTGAATTATTCAATTTGTCTAAGTAAACATATGTAATGTAATGATGCTAAATTGTTATACAGTGTTATATGTCATAGTGTTCATGGAACTCGAGAGATACTGATTCATTTGGCAGGCGATTTGTAAGTGCATACTTTACTAATGTTAGATTTGTCCTCAATGAGTTAGGGTTTCTGAATATTCTATAACTAGTTTCCTTAACTTAAAGTCTAATTATATGATTCTGGTGAGGAATTTGTGTGTGTCAAATATATTTGAGCAAATAGCAACTGGCAAGATGAATAGTAATGTTGCCTTTTGTTGGTATATAGTAGTCATAGAATTGGCCTATAGGATAAATTCAGTACTTCTTGTGGATGAATCAAATACAGTGAGGTCTCAATCAATAATGTGAATCTTTTTTTCACTTTAGCATATTAAATGTTAGTTAGTTACAAAAATTGAAGAAAAACCATACCATTCAGTTTTGATTCACCATGTATGCAGTTAATCAGTTATTTATTTGGTTCATGAATTGACGAATATGTTCTATCCTACTATAGCATCTGTGCATTTCTTTACCAATTACACACTTAACATAGTTGCTAGTAAATTTGGATCCAATGTAGTAATACAGACTTTGAGAACGCTGCTTATTTGTGTATGCATACTCCGTGTGTGACCAGTCCAGTATTTGGCAATTGCATTTTAAATGGAAACTGAAAGGAGTGGATCCATGAAGAAACGTACAGCTGAAAGGACTGAAGCCATAAATAAACGTACCAAATTTGTATGTCTTTTTGGATCCTAAATTGATAATTTCTACTATTTGCCAAGCATAAGAAGATAAAATAATTGTTCTTGGGGTACCAATTCTTTATGATAATTAATAATCAGGTTGAAGAGAAGGAACCAATGCCTGAAGATGGAGCAATAGTAGAAGTTGCAGAAGAAGATACTGAAACAAATGGTCCTGTATCTGAACAGATGGAGGTTTATATGAGTCAAATTCATGAAAAGATTGATAACTTCACCCAGCAGGTAAGCATAACGGAGATTAATCATCTTCTAAAGTGTTAATCTAATCTAATATAGGCCATAAAGTTGTAATTCACTACATCTTTATATTTTTATGTATGCATTGAGTTCATCTCTAGATCCACCAGTTTGATGACCTATTAAATTGCTTTGATTCTGAAGGTGTCTGAACTTCTTGAATCTGGGAAATCTTTTCTTAAGGACTTGACTACTGAATTTGAAGAACGGGTGATAGCGTGAGTTCTGAGATGGAACATGTAGTTAGAGTAAATTCAAGAATTCAAGGTTTTTTAATACTTACAATGAAACTTGATGCCCACAGAATACACAAGGATCAGATGGAGAAATGGCAAGAAGAAATCAAGGAACTTCGCGACATTGATGCTTCAAATGAGGAAATCAATGCCCTCTTGCAAAATGCCCAGCTTTTACTTTCCCGTGTTCATAATGATCCTTGAAGGTAGAAATCTGGCATCAATCTACTAATTGTCTTAAATTTGTCTCACTAAAATGCGATTGGTATTTAATTACTTGTCAAATTTATATATATATTTTTTTAAAAGTTTATTACTATATTACATCCATTTGTTCCTGTTGCTCTCCAAGCCTCTTGTCTCTTTCATCGTTTCTGCTAAATTTATGAATCTGAACATTTGCTCTTATCAATTTAACAGATCAGCAAGAAAGATTAGTTGAAGGAGTCGTCACTACTGAGTACATTCTACAAGCATAGTTTTCTTTAATATGTTGAGATTATAGTATGAACCTTTGATACAAAAATCACAAACTGTTCCAGAAAACTCCTCAGGATTACTAGCACTGACCATAGGTTCTGTATGCAACATCTCTAATACATTCTCCAATGAAAGGTTGAACAACCTGAATGCATGTGCTTTTGAGATTGATTTTGCCATGATAATGTAGATTCATGTTCATATCTTTGATAATGTTTCTGTTCATGGTTTATGATCCTCTTCTCTTTTCAGGATTCTTTAAGTCCCAGGCACTATATGATGTTTTATGCATTTAGTTTTGACAGTTTTGACATATACAGTAATTGTCACCTGCAATCAATGCACCTCCCATTATGACCTGCACCTTCCATCAATGACCGATGGATTTTTTTTTTTGTTCACTTTTGGGCCCGAGTGATCCAACTTCCCTGTGTCATGCATGGTGTACCTCATGGTCACAAGGGGGCAATTCGCTTTGCTGAAACTAAGATGTGCCAACAGATTTCCTACTAGGGATACGTCTTAGGCCAAGCTTCATTGAGGTTTAATAGTTCTTTTTATTCAATCTATGAATACATCACTTCTTGCCATATGCCATCACCAATTGGTACCTATCAAACAAAATTCCAAGAAAACCATTAAAAGATGTAGGTCCAAAGTTTCTTTAGACCATGTGAAGGGGGCACTCATGGATTCCATTCAATTCGCTTTACTACCTCTCTTTACCCTGCCATCTGCCGGGAATGGGCAGTGTTGTTGCATGTAACAAATCAAACGTATAGAGTAGCAAGTTTTTGTAGCGATGAGACATAGCATACTAATGGTAACATGCTCATCGGCCATTTAATAGCCTGGTCTGTTTATCGTCGTTAATGTTAACGAATTTGTATGACTTGGAATACAACTTTATTATATAAATTTCACAACAGGGGTGCGCAAGTAACATCTGGCTGACAACATATGATAGGCTTTGTGAAATTTGAAAGGTGTGCATGCTAGATGGATAGACAAGTTAGACCACCAAGAAAGTAACAAGGTGGGCCAAATGAACCAGTACGCAGATCAAGTCAATATTAGCTCGTGAATATGCAGCCTCAGTATTACTAAGGGTATCTAGAAACCACCAAAACCTGTTAATTCATTCGTTAGCAGCCAGATTTTTAATTTCAATATTACAAGATATTATATTCAATAAGAGATCTTGGACCTCCTAAATTAGTAGTTTAGTACCCAACCAACACCACCCGATTCCAAACATTGGGTTCACAGTTGCAATATTCTTTTACAAAATCAGTACCAGTTGGGAACTGTTAAATCGTTGCATGGTTGCACCCTCATTATCAAAGATGGACATAAATAAACTACATCTCAGGCAGAAGATTTTAAAAACATAATTGTTTGCTCAATAAGATTAGTCAACCAACACAATTTATTAAAAATAATCGAAAACCACGAATTTGTTGACAAATGATAGCATTTAAAAGTTGAAACATGTTTAAAGTACACACGAAACATCTCAAGTTTTCACACTGTTAAAGAGAAAAGATAGACAAGTAGGACGGAGACATCTATTCCTCCTCTTCTGCTTCCTCAAGCCATTTCACAAACGGCTCCAATGCCTTCACAAAGCTTTGCCTACAGCATCCAACACTACCACATTAAATGACTACAAATGGATGATTAACTTTAATAGTGAATGTGCAGCAATTTATTAAACAAAAAACAAAAAATCATCAACAGGTACATACCTTCCTTTAGGGTTGACTCCTTTACGGAACCAGTGATGGATAGTGTCTTCAGCAAGAACATCTTGGTCATAAAGTGATCTTACAATTTCAGGGAACAACTTCATCAGTTTTGTATCTTCATAACATTGAACTTGAACCTTGTAAAGCAGTTCTAGCTCAAGCTTTCCACTTGTACAGAAGGTGTTCAATAACTTGGCCCATGTTTTCACCTGCACGTTTTTCCAGAAAAAAAACCACTTCAAAACTCATATGCATCACACCAATTACAAAAAAGCTCGCTCTCTGTATCAAACAAGCAAGAGTGTTAACATCATGCATAAATCATAGGGTATAATTACCTGACGGAGAGCCAAATTAGCATTCTGTTGTTGGTTCTTCCCTGACCATTGAACAGAATCCATCAAAACATCCCATAGGATCCTGACAACCTCAATTTCAGGTAATTTAGCGTCCTTAACATGTTGTTTGACTGTTTCTATCACTTCTGAAATATCAATTTCCTCTGATATTTGAGTTGTTAGAGCAGATTTCATTTCCTTCACCTTCACTTCAAATATCTTCTTGTCATTGTATTCAACCAAAGGCGCCATCCCTGCTTTACTGCAGTTTTCATATGCCAAATAACCTCTCAGCCATATATATCATAAACACAACTAACAAATATCAAACTCAAAATAAAAGTGTGTAGATAACTCAAAAGAAGACTTACGTGAAATGCTCAGAGAAAGCTTCAGCAGACCGTTTTCCAGAAGGAAAGAAATCAAGCAGATTGTCCTCCATTTTTCCACGTTTCAAGATGGAGATAAGGTCATCAAGGCTATTATCAATCAAATATTCTTTGAAAAAGTCGGTTATAAAAGTAAGAACAAGTCCTTTTCCAACTAGGTTATCCTTAAGAAGCGGTTGAAAAACTGTCTCTGGTGGCAGACCAGACAGTTTCTGGGAAAAGGCAAGTGCTGTGAAAATAGCAAGCTTAATTCGTTCATTTTCCTCAAAGAACTCAAGGGACTGAAGAAATCGACGCATAACATTTTCAAGATTCTTGATCAGAAATGGCCTTCGCCTCAATATTTTCTGTATGTAGATCACAGATGGTAAAATTTGTTCACGCTTAGCCTCACAGTCTAAAATTGAGTAAGTATGACGCTCCCCTTCATCAGGCTTTGTTGTTCCAGGTTGAGTACGGCCTCCAGTAAAAACAACCTGAAACAGTACATTCAATAATAAAGAACAAACATCGATCTTACAAACAATCAAAACAAGACATACATCTGCATGTGCCTTATATAATAAAGATTATCACCTCGAAAAAGGTGTCACCATATCTGCTGAAATTAAGGTCTGTTGATTCAATGCACTTAGCAATTAGTTCCTGTAGGTAAGAAAAAAGTTCAAAAATGTGTATATGTTAACATTGTATAGATGAGTATAACTGCCTGGAAATGAGACTGAAATAACAGAACATATAATAATAAATTGTAGCTGTTTAAGTTAAGCTAAATGTACCAGATCACCAGCATTATCTAGATAAATCTGGACCACTGCATCCGCAAATGCTGCAGGGTCCAAAGGGGCTGCGATATTCCGTTTGCGGGTCTTGATCCGCTGACCACTGTAAGTAAAAATTAATATGGTCAAAAGATTAGGCCACTTTTTTCAACACGGGTAAGTTATGCATTCTATGACATACACATGAGCATACAAACAATGTTGGGAGTAAAAACTAGAAACATGTAATCTTTATAAAACCATTAGACCTACCAACCTCACAATAAGACTGTATATTTGTATGTTTGCATTTTAGCGATTGCACCCAAACTGTTGACTGTATTATGATAAAAGTAAATAAAATACTTATCTGGACGCTTTGATCTTAGAAAAATCACATATTCGGTGTAAGATCTCATTTTTTGCTGAAAATTATAAATCCATTTCATCATGGTCCAAATATTTATACTTCTTATCATAAACTTATCTCCAGTAAATCACGAGAAACTTAACAAATCAGAATAGCAAGTCAAGATAAGATAAGAATACTCACCATTTTATTCCTCTAACAAATCAAAATATAAAAGATTGCATTATGTTCAAATTATATTTTAATTATACAACATATAAAACATAAAGAGAGATAGTGTCAACCAAAAATTGACCCAGCCAGTATATTCAAACAACAACAACAACAACAGTACCCAATACCACTTGAGTGGTGTATGGGGGAGGTGAGATGTAGACAATCCTTCCCTTATCCGAGAATAAAAACAAGTCATTTCTCCACCCAGAAAAGTAGAGAAAGTCATCCCTCTCTTTATTCGGCGGATAAAGAGATTGCTTCCGAGTGGACCTCCGGCCTTTTTTTATTTATTTATAAAAATAGTAAAAAAAAAAAAAAAAAAAAAAAAAAAAATATATATATATATATATATATTGAGACGCCATGAAAATGATAGAATCAAAATTTCATGGGTTTAAAAGTCTCCCTGAAAATCAATTTAGGCTCTAAGCGGCTAAATAAACTTGCTAAAAAACTAAGATCCAAACAGTAGGACCACCTGAGGGATGTTAGGAGCATTTAAAAAGGGTCAAAATCGCATTAAACACTTAACAAAAATAAAATAAATAAATTAATTAATTAATTTACACAGGTATACGTATACATATTGCATTAAAAGACAAAACTTACCCGAGAGTGGGCTTCTCCTTCGAGCTGCAAAAAAAGCAAATCCAAATATTAGACAAGATCCACCGGAAGAAATCAATAACACAATAACATAAATACACATTAAACCGCATAAATCAAAATTAATTTATGTACTGAATCTACAAAACGATAACGTTTCATTTCCAGCTATAAGCAACGACAAGATATCAAAAAAAATCTTATATTCTATTAAGCGATATGAATCACAAGAACCGAATACCAGATCTGAAACCCTAAAAAAGGGGAGAAAAGATTCATAGAAAACCGAATTCAATCGATTAAACATATAAATATAAAATAAATATTATATATATGAAACGAGATAAGAAAAATAATAAGAATACCTCATAAACCAAGTCGGAGTTTAATCGAAGATTGGCGAGTCTCTGCTACGACTCACGGCGGTTATGAATCGGAAAAACAAACAGAAAAGAGAAATTAAAGATATAGAGACGGGAAGAAAGAAGAGAGAGAAAGATGGTTTTGTGAGATATTTATTTTGGGGAAGGGTTACACTTTATTTATTTTTATATTTTATTTTGTAGTGCGAAGTGCGAATTTGTGATGTGAACCCAATTTTTTTTATGTAATTTTGAGTACTTTTTTTTTTTTAGTACATGGTTGGTTATGTATTGTCGTTCTCTCTTAAAATTACGGAGTACTTAATTAGTTAAATTAAATTGTTATAAATCTAATCTAATGTAATGCTTACCCTGATTTTTTGTATTCTAAATTTATTCGATTGTTAATATTTTATATTTAACATTTAGATGCTTATATTTAATTTATTTAAATTTTCATTATTTGTTTTACCTTTATGCTATTCAACGTTCGATGATTTATATGTGTATGATTTGATTGATAGATTGTTAGTCAAACCCCTTTAACTTTTACTGTATTACGGAGTACTTTTTAACAAGATTATGAAAATTTGTCGATTGAAATCATTTGTTCAAATGGATTAACTAAGGATTTTCTACCGTTAACGTGTATAAAATATATATATTTATATAAGAAAAACTTATCAATAAAAAGTCAATAATAATTTTACTCATTTACTATTATGTATGTTAGTAACAGCTGTTAGAATTGTAGGTAGAATTTTTTTTAATTTAACATCATTCTCGATCAAGACATACTTTTTCACCATTACTGAGTGCCACATTACGCAACGTCAACGTCATATACGGATGACAATGAATTGAATATGTATCGGGTGATGCCGTATTTATATACATATTCATTTAGTTTTTGTTCAGCCATATTCATATCCATTTAATTTCAGTTTATCCATCCATATCCATATGCAATAAATTAAGCGAGTTAATAGATTTCAAAAAATGTTATAATATTTCCTACATGCGATGAAATTCAAAACGTAATATAACGAAAACAAATATAGCATGACATAATTAAAATCTATTCACAAAAATGTGTAATATTTATCGAAGATAAAACACAATTTGTTGAATTTACTATCAAACATAAGATGAAAAATGAAATATGTATTATGTATGTTTATTTTGTTAGATATACGTGTTTCATTAAAAGAATATCATAGTTATTTCATTATAAGGTTGTAACGACCCGCCAAAATCCCTATTGACGCAGTACGTTATTCACCGGTTTCATTGCGAGGTATTGACTTCTATATGATACGTTTTGTAAACATTGCATTCTTTTGAAAAGGCGCACCATAAATGAATATCTAAATCCAAGGTTTTCGACATCTGATGATTTCTACATATAGACAATCACCGTAAATAATAGTTTACAATAATACATCCGTTGACAATGCAGTCAAAATAAGATACATGGTGATGATTTTGTGAATGCAAAGTTTTCTCGAATAAAGCATGTATGACTCCATGCACATAACTTGTATAACGTATAAGCAAACAGCGGAAGACTTCTAGGGACCTCAGAATAAACATGCTAAAAGTGTCAACACAAAAGTTGGTGAGTTCATAGTTTTAATATTGCGCATACTCTGTATATAAAGGTGGATCACAAGATTTCAGTTGTTTCATCCAGAAACGTTTATCAAAATATTCTACGAAATTGAGCACCCTGGTAACTAAACTTTAACGTTATAATAAGTACCCCTGTTTTAACATACATGCAACCAACATGTACAATACACGCAATCCAACGTGTACTAAACTCAAATAGCATACGTCTGTTTTATAGTTTAGGCTTGGGTTTCTATACCTGGAACAGACGGGGATGTCAAGCCCTATGGATCCATATATAACTACTCGCGCCCACCAGTTCTTATAACCAGCAGTTACTAGTTACCAAAGCTAAGGGATTTTGTGATGACCCAGAAATTTCTGACCAAATTTAAACTTTATCTTTAAATGATTTAACGTTTCCGACACGATAAGCAAAGTCTGTAAAACCGAATCTCAAAATTTTTGAACTATTCAAGTACCCTTCGGTTGTTCTCAACGATTCGCGAACCATTACATGTAAATAGATACATATATATACTATAACTTGAAAACGTAATAAAGTTTTAATTGTTTAATACCGTACATTAAACTTATTGGTTTAAATATTTATTTGAATATATATGATAAGTTAGAATATTAATTGTATGAATAACTTGCGACGTATATTTAAAACGTGTTTATGAATGTTGAAAATATATATTAACTTGGTCATAAAACGATTTGTTATTATATATATATATCAACAAATAGCGAGACAATGATTTATAGAAGTAAATGACCAAAACACTCGAAAGTTTAAGATACACTTTAAATGATATAGTTTATTGATAATTTAAGACTATATTTTGACAAAGGTACGAGTCACAAAACGTAAATTGCGAGTTTTCTAAGCGTACAAAAATGCGTTCGAGAAACCGGAACCGGGACATAAGTCGAGTGACAACGTACGGGTCATCGGAACGAAAATTACAAGTCAACTATGCACATGAATTTAATATAATATATAATTAATTATTTAAATTATATATATTATATATATTATATAATAATATATCGACAAACAAGAAAACAAAAACATTTTGAGCTGGATCAGGCGGCCATGCGATCGCATGGCAAATACACTAAAAACCCATGCGATCGCATGGGCATCAGATTTCAAAAAGTTGCCTATAAAAGTCCAGTTTCTGCTCGAGTTCTTACACATATATTACTCCATGTGTAATATTATTATTATTTATTATTTATATTAATTATTATTATTATTATTATTATTATTATTATTATTATTATTATTATATTATTAAGATTATTATTATTATTATTATTATTAATCTTAATATTTTTAGTAATATTATACATAAAATACTACGACGAGGTCATGAGCTTGTCACTTTCAAAATGGTTTTTCGAGCGGGATAGAGCTAAGGAAATTATAAGTTATAGCTATGGAGGTTATGGGTATGATTTGGGGATTATGCTCGTAAAGTCAAACCTAGTGTTTATCATCTCCGTTACGTTTACGTACTTTCCTACAATATTGAATCTCAATATTGATACGTAAGCACTCATATTTTATCTTTTATATATTAATTGTGTATCCATGTCCAGTGCTCGAGTATATATATTTATACATGCTTGTATGCTAAATTTCATCGTTAAACAGTTATAATGAATCACGAATTAAATACATATATTACTGGTAAAAGGTATATGATATACATGTTTTTTGAAAGCTGGCGAAAAATCAATAACTTTTCATTTAGATATCGAATAGCTTCGATGAAAGGATTAAAAGATATGATCAACTGAATTATGATTGACGTTAATTGAAATTGCTTTTGAATCTGCAATTAAGATATAAACAACTTGTTTACGAGATTGATAAAATGGATTTTTAAATATTACCAACCGAGTAATTGAAATCTTATATAAGGCACGTCTCGTTTTATTGAACAATTGTCAAAACTGATTGTTTTATCATATTTTAAAGCCTTATAAAAACTATAGTTTAATTTTACAAGAATTGGAAAACTATGTGAAATATTAAAATGATTCGATTGCCATGATCATTCAACTATTGTATGGAGTCAGATTGATTTTTTGAAATAACTTTTGATAACTATTGTATGTCGATCTCGAGCATTAGGATTGTGATACACTATGACCTGACCTAGCTTGATAAACAATTATTGACCAACATATGTTCTCTAGGTTGAGATCTACGGTTATTTGGTAATCCGAGTTTCGGTCACATTTTGGTGAACGACTTTTTATGCGGCTAAGGTGAGTTTCATAAGATCCCTTTTACTCTCTACATTTTTGGGCTGAGAATACATGCAAATGCTTTATTAACCGATATACAATATTTATATGTGTGAGTTTCATTGCTCCCTTTTTAATTGCTTTTGCAATATATTTTTGGGCTGAGAATACATGCAATTTATTTTAAACGCAATGGACACAAGTACATACTAAATTCTACACTGAGTTTGAACCGAAAATCCCTTAGCTTTGGTAACTAGTAACTGTCGGTTATAAGAACTGATGGGCGCGAGTAGTTGTATATGGATCCATAGGGCTTGATATCCCCGTCCGAGCTAGAGCACTAGCCTTTTAACGGACGTATGCTATTTGAGAAGCGTACACGTTGGTTTGCGTGTATTATTAAGATGATTATTGTGATAACCCGAAAATTTCCAACCAAATTTAAACTTTAATCTTTATATGTTTCTGACACGATAAGCAATATTTGTTAAGTTAAATTTCAAGAATTTTAAACTATGTTCATACATTCATTCAACCTCGACCAAGTTCCAACGATTCACGAACCATTAAACGAATATGATTATATATGTATATGTGTATATATATTATAACTTGAAACGTAAACAAAATATTAGATTTAATACTTTATATGATTGTATCTGTTTCAAAATGTTTATCAATGGAATTAGAAGATAAGATCAAATGATTGAATTATCAGATATATTGAATTATGATTACAAGTCTCTGTTGAAAGGCCCACGTTGATTTGAGAAATCTTTCCATTTTAACAATATTCGGAAAATGGTAAAGTGATTTATAAATAAGAACAAATTGTCAATAATTGAGAACTAGACAAAGGATAGTGGAAGATTGAATCTCATAAAGACTCGATTGATCTATTTAGTTTCAAACGTACAAAAACGTTTTCAGTTTAAAAAGAACTTTATTATTAAAACGTATATAACTTTTATAAATATCTAGAACCACTTTTGACAACTCATTACTTAACTAGTATGATAAAGATAACGATATTTATATTTTATTTTATTAAATATATATAACGATTTAAATTAATATTATATATATTTATACGCGTATTATACGTACATAGTTTTATACTTTTACTATACTTAAACTTTACCTTTACTTTATTTTTACTTTACTTTAACTTTAATAATTCATACTTTAATAATTCACTTTAATAATTCATACTTTAATAATTCACTTTAATGATTTATACTTTAATAATTCACTTTAATAATTCATACTTTAATAATTCATACTTTAATAATTCACTTTAATAATTCAAAAATCTATTATAAATAGAATTCAATAGGTTTTATTATTTCATAGAAACTTGAAAATATTTTTATCTAAACTCTCTCAATCGATTTACATATATATATTTACTCCGTATTATTTCAAGATATTATTAGTATACATAAAATATTACGACGGAGTGCTGTCCGAGCGATTTCGAAATTGTTTTTCGAGTAGGATAGGATTAAGGAAATTATGGGTTATAGCTATGGAGGTGATTGAGTATGGTTCATGGGTATGCTCGTGAGGTCAATATAGTGTTTATCATTTCCGTTGCGTCTACGTACCTTTCCTGCAATATTGAATCTCCATATTGATACGTGAGTACTCATAATTTAACTTTTATATACTAATAGTGTATCCATGACTAGTGCTCGAGTATTTAGGATTATGCATGCTTGTACTTTTGATATTGCCCTTAGACAGGTTAGGTTGAATCTTGAATTAGTTACACTTGCGGTTGAGATAAGTTATAAGATATGCATGTCCTTGGAAAGCTAGCGAAAAATTAAGAACTTTTCCTTTAGATATCGAATGGTTTCGATGAACGGATTAGAAGTTATAATCAATTGAATTTTCTATATTTTTATTAAAAATGATTATTATTATCGTCGTTTTTATCGTCGTTCTAGTTTTATCTTATTATTATCATTATTATTATCTTTATCAATAAAAGGGATTTATCATTAAAAATTGTTATTTTTTTTTATTATTACTATCGTTAAAGTTATAATTAGTATTATTATTATTATCCAATTATTATTATTATTATTATTATTAGTATTATTATTATTATCATTATTAATATATATATATCATTATTTAAAAATGATTATTGTTATTGTTATTATTATTATTACTATATTATCATTAAGATAATTATTAGTATTATCGTTAGTAATGTTATAGTAACTATCATTATTAATATTAGTGTAATTAAAACAAATATTTGTAACACCTAATTATTTTGATTACTATTATTATCATTATTATGAACACGATATAAAAGATGATTAAAAGCTATTAAACGAAACGATTAGGAAATAATGAGTAAGAGTATCATGATGAAATTAAAATATTATAAGATATTGATTTAGATAAAATTATCGTTCTTATTATTTTTTTATCATTACTATTATTATTAAAAGTATCGTTAGTATTAAAACTATCATTTTAACAAAAATTATCATTTTAATAGAAATGTCATTGTTAAAATAAAATATCATTATTGTTATTATTTTAAATAGAATTATTATTTTAAAGATAATATTAAAAATTATCGTAAATATTAAAGTTATCATAATTAGATTTATCGTTTTATCATAATGTCATCTTAGTAATTATAAATATTGATATTTTTATAATAATAATTATTATTACAAAATAATATAACTTTTACTTACTATCATTATAGATATTATTTTATCAAATAAATATGTGATACAAACATATTTTACTACGTGTAATAACTTACTTTAATAATACCTATCATATTATCTTTATGATATTAAATGAACCCTATAAATTTTATTACTTAATATATATAAAAGTATATTTTATTATATAAATTTAATATAAAATTTTATTTATTAATAAATAAATTATATTATTTACTCTAATAAATCTTTTAAAAATATTTAAAAATATAAAACGACGATATTTAAACTATATATTAATCATGTATAGATTTTTGGAAATTATTTTGAGTCAAATTTACTTTTGTTGACTTTTGCATATTAGTCTCGAGCATTAGGATTGTGGTACACTATGACTTGACCTAATTTGTTATACAAATACTGACCAACACATAAATATATATAATTAATTTAGGTTCGTGAATCCGAGGCCAACCTTGCACTTGTTCAATGATGTTATATGTATTTTTACTACGAAATACAGTATGGTGAGTTTCATTTTATTCCCTTTTTGCTCATTACATTTTTGGGCTGAGAATACATGCAAATGCTTTATTAACTGTTTTTACAATATTTATATGCGTGAGTTTCATTTGCCTTTTTACCCTTTATATTTTTTTGGGCTGAGAATACATGCGCTGCTTTTATAACTGTTTTACGAAATAGACACGAGTAAATGAAACTACATTCTATGGTTGAATTATCGAAATCGAATATGCCCCTTTTTATTAAGTCTGGTAATCTAAGAATTAGGGAACAGACACCCTAATTGACGCGAATCCTAAAGATAGATCTATCGGGCCCAACAAGCCCCATCCAAAGTACCGGATGCTTTAGTACTTCGAAATTTATATTATGTCCGAAGGAGGATCCCGGAATTATGGGGATATTCTTATATGCATATTGTGAATGTCGGTTACCAGGTGTTCAATCCATATGAATGATTATTTTTGTCTCTATGCATTGGGACGTATATTTATGAGAACTGGAAATGAAATTCTTGTGGTCTATTAAAATGATGGAATTAAATGATTATGATAAACTAATGAACTCACCAACCTTTTGGTTGACACTTTAAAGCATGTTTATTCTCAGGTGTTAAAGAAATCTTCCGCTGTGCATTTGCTCATTTTAAAGATATTACTTGGAGTCTTTCATAGCATATTTCGAAGAACGTTGCATTCGAGTCATTGAGTTCATCAAAGATTATTATTAAATCAATTTATAGTTGGATAGTGGATATTATGAAATGGTATGCATGCCTGTCAATTTTCGATGTAAAGAAAGTTTGTCTTTTAAAAACGAATGCAATGTTTGTAAAATGTATCATATAGAGGTCAAATACCTCGCAATGTAATCAACTATTGTGAATCGTTTATAATGTATATGAACGGGTCCTTTCAGTTGGTATCAGAGCGGTGGTCTTAGCAAACCAGGTCTGCATTAGTGTGTCTAACTGATAAGTCGATAGGATGCATTAGTGAGTCTGGACTTCGACTGTGATGACCCGGAAATTTCTGACCAAATTTAAACTTAATCTTTGTATGATTAATATTTCTGACACCATAAGCAAAGTCTGTAAAACTGAATCTCAAAATTTTTGAACTACTTTCATATATTCAAATACCTTTCGGTTGTTCTTGACGATTCGCGAACAATTATATGTATATAGATACATACATATATATATATATATATATATATATATATATATATATATATATATATATATATATATATATATATATATACACTATAACTTGAAAACGTAACAATGTATTAATTGTTTGATACCGTACATTAAACTTACTGGTTTAAATATTTATTTGAATATATATGAAAAGTTGGAATATTAATTGTATGAATAACTTGCGACGTATATTTAAAACGTGTTTATGAATGTTGAAAATATATATTAACTTGGTCATAAAATGATTTGTTATTATATATATATTATCAAATAGCGAGACAATGATTTATAGAAGTAAATGACCAAAATACTCGAAAGTTTAAGATACACTTAGAATGATATAGTTTATTGATAATTTAAGACTATATTTTGACAAAGGTACGAGTCACAAAACGTAAATTGCGAGTTTTCTAAGCGTACAAAAATGCGTTCGAGAAATCGGAACCGGGACATAAGTTGAGTGACAACGTACGAGTCATCGGAACAAAAATTACAAGTCAACTATGCACATGAATTTAATATAATATATAATTAATTATTTAAATTATATATATTATATATATTATATTTAATTATGTCGACAAACAAGAAAATAAAAAATATGTGAGCTGGATCTGACGGCCATGTGATCGCATGAGAAATAGGCATAAAACCCATGCGATCGCATGGGCATCAGATTTAAAAAGTTGCCTATAAAAGTCCAGTTTCTGCTCGAATTCTTTTACACATATATACTCTGTAAGTATTTAATTATTATTATTATTATTATTATTATTATTATTATATTATTATTATTATTATTATTATTATTATTATTAAGATTATTATTATTATTAATCTTAATATTTTTAGTAATATTATACATAAAATATTACGACGAGGTCATGAGCGTGTCACGTTCAAAACAAGCTTCAAACAGGATAGAACTAAGGAAATTATGGGTTATAGCTATGGAGGTTATGGGTAATGTTCATGGGTATTGTTCGCAAGTCAAACCTAGTATTTATCATCTCTGTTGCGTCTACGTACTTTCCTGCAATATTGAATCTCAATATTGATACGTGAGCATTCATATCTTATCTTTTATATATTAATAGTGTGTACATGTCTAGTGCTCGAGTATATATTTATACATGCCTGTATGCTAAATTTCGTCGTTAAACAGTTTATAATGAATCACGAATTAAATATATATATTACTGGTAAAAGGTATATGATATACATGTTTTCGGAAAGCTGGTGAAAAATCAATAACTTTTCATTTAGAAATCTCGTAATTTCGATGAACGAATCAAAAGATATGGTCAACTGAATTATAATTGACGTTAATTGGAATTGCTTTTAAATCTGCAATTAATATTTAAACAACTTGTTTATGAGATTGATAAAATACTACTAGCCAAGTAAATGAATCCTTATATAAGGCACGTCTCGTTTTGTTGAACAATTGTCAAAATTGACTTTTTGAAATGACTTTTGATAACTTTTGTATGTCGATCTCGAGCATTAGGATTGTGATACACTATAACCCAACCTAGTTTATTAGACATGTATTGACCAACATATGTTCTCTAGGTTGAGATCTACAGTTAATCTTGCATTTCGAGTTACGGTCACTTTTTGATGAATGACCTTATGTGCTGCTAAGGTGAGTTTCATTGATCCTTTTTTAATTGCTTTTGCAATATATATTTTTGGGCTGAGAATACATGCACTTTATTTTAAACGCAATGGATACAAGTACATACTAAATTCTACACTGAGTTTGAACCGAAAATCCCTTAGCTTTGGTAACTGTTAACTGCCAGTTATAAGAACTGGTGGGCGCGAGTAGTAGTATATGGATCCATAGGGCTTGATATCCCCGTCCGAGCTAGAGTACTAGCCTTTTAACGGACGTATGTTATTTGAGAAGCGTACACGTTGGTTTGCGTGTATTATTAAGATGATTATACAAAGGGTACAAATTATATATACGTTAAGTTTAGTTACCAGGGTGCTCAATTTCGTAGAATATTTTGATAAATGTTGAAATCTTGTGATCCACCTTTATATACAGATTATGCGAAACACTAAAACTATGAACTCACCAACCTTTGTGTTGACACTTGTTAGCATGTTTATTCTCAGGTTCCCTAGAAGTCTTCCGCTGTTTGCTTATATGTTAGACAAGCTATGTGCATGGAGTCTTACATGGCATATTTATCAAGTAAACGTTGCATTCACCAAATCATCAAGTTGTATCTTATTTTGACTGCATTGTCAACGGAATTACTATTGTAAACTATTATTTACGGTGATTGTCTATATGTAGAAATCATCAGATGTCAAAAACCTTTGATTTAAATATTCATTTATGGTGTGCCTTTTCAAAAGAATGCAATGTTTACAAAACGTATCATATAGAGGTCAAATACCTCGCAATGAAATCGATGAATGACGTGTTCGTCCATATGGATTTAGAGCGATCGTCACAGTTGGTATCAGAGCGTTGGTCCTAGTGAACCAGGTCTTGCATAAGTGTGTCTAACTGATAGTTGTTAGGATGCATTAGTAAGTCTGGACTTCGACTGTGTCTGCATGTCAAAAGTTTTGCTTATCATTTCTTGTCAGAAATTACCTGTCTATCATCTTAAGTCTAAACGCGTCTTATTGCATTAATTGCATAGATAGTGTATAGACAAAATTCATATCTTGGCATATCTATTATAGTAAACTTTGACTGCCATCTTCCAAAAATTTCTCCGTAATTTACGGGATTTTGGTATTATATATACATATGTAAATTATGTATTGAAGAGTACCAATCAAATTCTATAATCTATTTCATATCAAAAATCATCCCTCTAATTATACAAGATGGATCACGTATCTAGTTCAAATTCCTTAAATTCCGACAGCTATTCCGATATGGATATTCACCTGAACTCTGAAGAAAGTGTAACCGGAATGGATCAACCAATCAGCCATCACCTATTCTGGATGAATTGGGGATGGGTTCGTAGCCTACTTAATCATTGGAGACAAGAAGAAGGTGATCTCTTCCATCCACCACATTCACCTCTTGGCGAAGAACCTGAAGCACTTACCGGCGAACCTATTCGTAATACTATTTTCTCTCTCATTTCCAGAGTATCTCATCATGATTATATATACTATCCCATATTATAAATCTTATTTATCCAATCATCCAAACCACCGATCATCCCGGTATAATAGAAGAAGTCAACGAGCTTCGTGCTCGGGTAGTGGCTTTGGAGAATATGGTGCAAGGTTTACGAACACCAGCAGCAGCACCCGCAGCATAACTGGTACCACCATCATCCACACCAACAGGATCATTACCACCACCAACAACCACATCCGCATCACACGCCTCAACATCACAATCTGTACCTCGGATATCAACATCATACGCACCATAGGTACCAAGAAGTACCAGCAACGATAAACGATGAAGTATGGATTCATAACTTCATCGAAGAAACATTCTACGGCAATTATGTAATTTCTAAAGTTTAGAGATTATCTATTCTAGACTTAACCCTAAATCAGATAGAGTAGAAACCCTTATCCGAATGGTGTAAGATACAAGCTAGACTTGTTTTACCAACATCATCAACAATACCCTTAGCCTCACCAGCACAGTCAGTGCTGTCAACATCGTCAGAATCAGCAGCACCTCTAACATCACAAGCTCCGTCAGTTCAAGAAAGCACCGTGGACATCATTACGAGTCAACAACGAGTATATTGTATCAATGAGTTATAAAGTAATAACTCAATTCATCTAAAGAATTTATATGTATATCTTATATATATATATATAAATTTTAAAACCATCATGAATCTTTTCGTACTAAGCTATTACGTGTGAATTTTAAGGGGTAGATACTACTCGGTTAATTCATATTACTAATATGCTATGATATACATCCTTCGTTAACAACTTAACCATCGTTAACTACAAATATCTGTTTCAACTCAATGAATTCCATTTCATAATGAACTTAGTGTATTAATCAATTACATGTTTGATTTTACACTTTTATCTTCGATGTACTCGAAACTTTCTAGAAAACATCATTTATATCTTATGAAGTTCATAAGATTTCCACGAGCATCAACATCCTTCACCGAGGAATAAGAATAAATAATGAAGTATTGATTTCATTAGTGAAATACTCCGCGAAGATTATGTAATCCTTAATGTTTTAGAGATTATTCATTCAATTCAAAAATCAAATGAGCTTAATATGATATTAACTCATCAAATCTGTATTACATATGAAGAAGATATACATACATATATTTTCATAAAGACGGTAATAAAAAAAAATTCTTTTGTACAAAGTATTAATTGTGAAATCTTTAACGGGTAGGTAATACTCGGGAATTATATAAGTTCACAATTAATATGTTATACTGTACATTCTTCAACTTTGATTCAAAAATTATTAACTATGCTCACAGCGATATACAATCGTTTTCATACAAATTCAATTACATATTCTGATTTTGAAAAATCAGAATCCAAGCCAAGATTTAACAGAAAACATCACTCTTAGATTCTTACATCTTTCAAATGCTATACTTTGACTTCAAAACTGTGCTAGAACATCACTTCTATTCATAAACCCAAAAAAGAAAAAAAAATTGTATTGTTGAAAATTCTAGAACATCATATGTATCTTGACAATTACAATCTTCATGCAAACCCTTCAAACTTTTGAAAACACCTCGGATTGATAACCAACGATTCGGTTATGATAACTTTGAATGCTGAGGAAGCAGCAAAAACTGTAAATGACCTTAACAGCCAAAAGTTTGATGATAAAGAATAGTGTGTTGGCAAAGCTCAGAAAAAGAGAAGGTTTGGAACTGGAAAACGGATTGAGCAAAGTATGAAGGAGGCTGTGGATAAATCACAAACACTAAACCTGCCTTCAAAGAATCTAAATTATTCAGTATCTGCTGAAGCCATTAATGAATACCTTGCTTCCGAATCTAAACCCTTCTGGACAATATTCTTCATCATCCTCTGATATTAGAAATTCTAAGATATCATCGTATCTTTCATTATAAATATCCTCCATATTTCTGGAGATAATTCCATAATCATTCTCATCGGAAATCAATTTTCTCCTTGCGATATCTGTGTAACATCATAAAAGAAACTATTTTAGTTTCTAAATTCTGAAACCTTTGAGTTTAAAATATGAATATTTTTGAAGTGGTGTTGGGAACTGAAGCATGAGTTAGTAAAATATAATGACACTTGATCAACGTGATTATATTACAGTAAGTCATGCTGAGTTTCTAATGGAACGTGATAAAGGTTCACAGATCATACCCTCATTATAAACCATGTTACATAACTCTTTCATTCTATTTAACCTCTAAACTATCAAGAAAATATTTTCTTAATGATTCGGTCTTTTTCGAGGTATTCTGGTAATTTGACAAGTCAGATTGTGCTATTACCGTTTTTTTTAGAACATTAATTATGTTCATTCCGAAATTCATACCTACGAATTCTGGACCATTATTCGCTTGATTTAAAGTCGGGAAGATAAAACAAAAGCATGAAGCTTCAAAATATCAATGGGAGTATATATAAATCACAGTAAATTGGAGAGAGTATTAACTGTGGATGTCAATGATTATGGAAAGACAGAAACAGAGACATCGAAATATAAGGGAAGATATAAAACCCAACAACCACCCAGAAATTACAAACTGTGTATATCAATGCGTATAGCAATATAAAGACACGGGAGAATAAAAAACACTATAACCCCAAGGTAATGGTAGAAGAAAATAACTTTCTCCGGTGGTAGATGAAAAAGAAGAATGACAGATATGAAAGTTAGGAGTATATCAAGAATCAGAACTGGATGAAGCATTTTTCACAATCTTTTGAAAATAGGAAATGAGGAAGAAGATGTAAGAGTGATGAAAATAATGAAACGGAAGAGGTCAATTTATAGCGAAATATCAAACATAGCAATCGAGGCAAATTACGCATTTAATCAAAAGAAATCTTAATTTCCTTATATTCCGAAGAATCAAATCTTATTTAGATTATGAAGATTTTCTATTCCTTAAATTACGGAAATCAATCGTTAATACGTCAAGAGTTAAGACGAATCTCTATTCTCCATTTCACTCTTTTACGATAACTTCTCTCATACGCTTCGAATAATAGGATTATTTTATCCATATTATTCAACGGTGATAAAACTCTATTTATCAACACATATACGGCATGAAAACATTTTTATTGTTAGTCATGACGACCTCACTCAAATTTCGGGACGAAATTTCTTTAACGGGTAGGTACTGTGATGACCCAGAAATTTCTGACCAAATTTAAACATAATCTTTGTATGATTAATATTTCTGACACCATAAGCAAAGTCTGTAAAACTGAATCTCAACATTTTTGAACTACTTTCATATATTCAAATACCTTTCGGTTGTTCTTGACGATTCGCGAACAATTATATGTATATAGATACATATATATATATATATATATATATATATATATATATATATATATATATATATATATACACACTATAACTTGAAAACGTAACAATGTATTAATTGTTTGATACCGTACATTAAACTTACTAGTTTAAATATTTATTTGAATATATATGAAAAGTTGGAATATTAATTGTATGAATAACTTGCGACGTATATTTAAAACGTGTTTATGAATGTTGAAAATATATATTAACTTGGTCATAAAACGATTTGTTATTATATATATATTAACAAATAGCGAGACAATGATTTATAGAAGTAAATGACCAAAACACTCGAAAGTTTAAGATACACTTAGAATGATATAGTTTATTGATAATTTAAGACTATATTTTGACAAAGGTACGAGTCACAAAACGTAAATTGCGAGTTTTCTAAGCGTACAAAAATGCGTTCGAGAAACCGGAACCGGGACATAAGTTGAGTGACAACGTACGAGTCATCGGAACAAAAATTACAAGTCAACTATGCACATGAATTTAATATAATATATAATTAATTATTTAAATTATATATATTATATATATTATATTTAATTATGTCGACAAACAAGAAAATAAAAAATATGTGAGCTGGATCTGACGGCCATGTGATCGCATGAGAAATAGGTATAAAACCCATGCGATCGCATGGGCATCAGATTTAAAAAGTTGCCTATAAAAGTCCAGTTTCTGCTCGAATTCTTTTACACATATATACTCTGTAAGTATTTAATTATTATAATTATAATAATAATAATAATAATAATTATTATTATTATTATTATTATTATTATTATTATTAAGATTATTATTATTATTAATCTTAATATTTTTAGTAATATTATACATAAAATATTACGACGAGGTCATGAGCGTGTCACGTTCAAAACAAGCTTCAAACAGGATAGAACTAAGGAAATTATGGGTTATAGCTATGGAGGTTATGGGTAATGTTCATGGGTATTGTTCGCAAGTCAAACCTAGTATTTATCATCTCTGTTGCGTCTACGTACTTTCCTGCAATATTGAATCTCAATATTGATACGTGAGCATTCATATCTTATCTTTTATATATTAATAGTGTGTACATGTCTAGTGCTCGAGTATATATTTATACATGCCTGTATGCTAAATTTTGTCGTTAAACAGTTTATAATGAATCACGAATTAAATATATATATTACTGGTAAAAGGTATATGATATACATGTTTTCGAAAAGCTGGTGAAAAATCAATAACTTTTCATTTAGAAATCTCGTAATTTCGATGAACGAATCAAAAGATATGGTCAACTGAATTATAATTGACGTTAATTGGAATTGCTTTTAAATCTGCAATTAATATTTAAACAACTTGTTTATGAGATTGATAAAATACTACTAGCCAAGTAAATGAATCCTTATATAAGGCACGTCTCGTTTTGTTGAACAATTGTCAAAATTGACTTTTTGAAATGACTTTTGATAACTTTTGTATGTCGATCTCGAGCATTAGGATTGTGATACACTATAACCTAACCTAGTTTATTAGACATGTATTGACCAACATATGTTCTCTAGGTTGAGATCTACAGTTAATCTTGCATTCCGAGTTACGGTCACTTTTTGATGAATGACCTTATGTGCTGCTAAGGTGAGTTTCATTGATCCTTTTTTAATTGCTTTTGCAATATATATTTTTGGGCTGAGAATACATGCACTTTATTTTAAACGCAATGGATACAAGTACATACTAAATTCTACACTGAGTTTGAACCGAAAATCCCTTAGCTTTGGTAACTGTTAACTGCCAGTTATAAGAACCGGTGGGCGCGAGTAGTAGTATATGGATCCATAGGGCTTGATATCCCCGTCCGAGCTAGAGTACTAGCCTTTTAACGGACGTATGCTATTTGAGAAGCGTACACGTTGGTTTGCGTGTATTATTAAGATGATTATACAAAGGGTACAAATTATATATACGTTAAGTTTAGTTACCAGGGTGCTCAATTTCGTAGAATATTTTGATAAACGTTGAAATCTTGTGATCCACCTTTATATACAGATTATGCGAAACACTAAAACTATGAACTCACCAACCTTTGTGTTGACACTTGTTAGCATGTTTATTCTCAGGTTCCCTAGAAGTCTTCCGCTGTTTGCTTATATGTTAGACAAGCTATGTGCATGGAGTCTTACATGGCATATTTATCAAGTAAACGTTGCATTCACCAAATCATCAAGTTGTATCTTATTTTGACTGCATTGTCAACGGAATTACTATTGTAAACTATTATTTACGGTGATTGTCTATATGTAGAAATCATCAGATGTCAAAAACCTTTGATTTAAATATTCATTTATGGTGTGCCTTTTCAAAAGAATGCAATGTTTACAAAACGTATCATATAGAGGTCAAATACCTCGCAATGAAATCGATGAATGACGTGTTCGTCCATATGGATTTGGAGTGATCGTCACAGTTGGTATCAGAGCGTTGGTCCTAGTGAACCAGGTCTTGCATAAGTGTGTCTAACTGATAGTTGTTAGGATGCATTAGTAAGTCTGGACTTCGACTGTGTCTGCATGTCAAAAGTTTTGCTTATCATTTCTTGTCAGAAATTACCTGTCTATCATCTTAAGTCTAAACGCGTCTTATTGCATTAATTGCATAGATAGTGTATAGACAAAATTCATATCTTGGCATATCTATTATAGTAAACTTTGACTGCCATCTTCCAAAAATTTCTCCGTAATTTACGGGATTTTGGTATTATATATACATATGTAAATTATGTATTGAAGAGTACCAATCAAATTCTATAATCTATTTCATATCAAAAATCATCCCTCTAATTATACAAGATGGATCACGTATCTAGTTCAAATTCCTTAAATTCCGACAGCTATTCCGATATGGATATTCACCTGAACTCTGAAGAAAGTGTAACCGGAATGGATCAACCAATCAGCCATCACCTATTCTGGATGAATTGGGGATGGGTTCGTAGCCTACTTAATCATTGGAGACAAGAAGAAGGTGATCTCTTCCATCCACCACATTCACCTCTTGGCGAAGAACCTGAAGCACTTACCGGCGAACCTATTCGTAATACTATTTTCTCTCTCATTTCCAGAGTATCTCATCATGATTATATATACTATCCCATATTATAAATCTTATTTATCCAATCATCCAAACCACCGATCATCCCGGTATAATAGAAGAAGTCAACGAGCTTCGTGCTCGGGTAGTGGCTTTGGAGAATATGGTGCAAGGTTTACGAACACCAGCAGCAGCACCCGCAGCATAACTGGTACCACCATCATCCACACCAACAGGATCATTACCACCACCAACAACCACATCCGCATCACACGCCTCAACATCACAATCTGTACCTCGGATATCAACATCATACGCACCATAGGTACCAAGAAGTACCAGCAACGATAAACGATGAAGTATGGATTCATAACTTCATCGAAGAAACATTCTACGGCAATTATGTAATTTCTAAAGTTTAGAGATTATCTATTCTAGACTTAACCCTAAATCAGATAGAGTAGAAACCCTTATCCGAATGGTGTAAGATACAAGCTAGACTTGTTTTACCAACATCATCAACAATACCCTTAGCCTCACCAGCACAGTCAGTGCTGTCAACATCGTCAGAATCAGCAGCACCTCTAACATCACAAGCTCCGTCAGTTCAAGAAAGCACCGTGGACATCATTACGAGTCAACAACGAGTATATTGTATCAATGAGTTATAAAGTAATAACTCAATTCATCTAAAGAATTTATATGTATATCTTATATATATATATATAAATTTTAAAACCATCATGAATCTTTTCGTACTAAGCTATTACGTGTGAATTTTAAGGGGTAGATACTACTCGGTTAATTCATATTACTAATATGCTATGATATACATCCTTCGTTAACAACTTAACCATCGTTAACTACAAATATCTGTTTCAACTCAATGAATTCCATTTCATAATGAACTTAGTGTATTAATCAATTACATGTTTGATTTTACACTTTTATCTTCGATGTACTCGAAACTTTCTAGAAAACATCATTTATATCTTATGAAGTTCATAAGATTTCCACGAGCATCAACATCCTTCACCGAGGAATAAGAATAAATAATGAAGTATTGATTTCATTAGTGAAATACTCCGCGAAGATTATGTAATCCTTAATGTTTTAGTTATATCTTAATGTTTTACTCCTCGAAACTTTCTATTGTGAATCGTTTATAATGTATATGAACGGGTCCTTTCAGTTATACAAAGGGTACAAATTATATATACGTTAAGTTTAGTTACCAGGGTGCTCAATTTCGTAGAATATTTTGATAAACGTTTCTGGATTGAACAACTGAAATCTTGTGATCCACCTTTATATACAGATTATGCGAAACACTAAAACTATGAACTCACCAACCTTTGTGTTGACACTTGTTAGCATGTTTATTCTCAGGTTCCTAGAAGTCTTCCGCTGTTTGCTTATATGTTAGACAAGCTATGTGCATGGAGTCTTACATGGCATATTTATCAAGGAAACGTTGCATTCACCAAATCATCACCATGTATCTTATTTTGACTGCATTGTCAATGGAAGTACTATTGTAAACTATTATTTACGGTGATTGTCTATATGTAGAAATCATCAGATGTCGAAAACCTTTGATTTAAATATTCATTTATGGTGTGCCTTTTCAAAAGAATGCAATGTTTACAAAACGTATCATATAGAGGTCAAATACCTCGCAATGAAATCGATGAATGGCGTGTTCGTCCATATGGATTTGGAGCGATCATCACAGTTGGTATCAGAGCGTTGGTCCTAGTGAACCAGGTCTTGCACGAGTGTGTCTAACTGATAGTTGTTAGGATGCATTAGTAAGTCTGGACTTCGACCGTGTCTGCATGTTAAAAGTTTTGCTTATCATTTCTTGTTGAAAATTACATGCTTATCATACTTAAGTCTAGACACGTTTTCCTGCATTTATTGCATAAATAGTGTATAGACAAAAATTCATATCTTAGCGTATCTGTTACTGTAAACTTTTCCTGATATCTTCCGAAAATTTCTTCGTGATTTATGGAATTTGGTATTATATATACATATGTAAATTATGTATTGAAGAATACCAAACTAAATTCTATAATCTAATTCATATCAAAAATTATCTCCCTAATTATACAAGATGGATCCCGTATCTAGTTTAAACTCTGACAGCTATTCCGATATGGATATTCACCTGAATTCCGAAGATAGTGTAACCGGAATGGATCAACCAATTAGCCATCATCTATTCTGGATGAATTGGAGATGGGTTCGTAGCCTACTTAATTATTGGAGACAAGAAGAAGGCGATCCCTTCCATTCACCACATTTCCCTCTTGGCGAAGAACCTGAAGCACTTACCGGCGAACCTGTTCGAGGCACTATTTTCTCTCTTATTTCCAGAGTATCTCGCCACGATAATATACTATCTCAAATTCGGAATCTTATTCATCCGCTCGTCTGAACCGACAATCATCCCGGTGTAGTAGAAGAAGTCAACGAGCTTCGCACTCGGGTAGTGGCTTTGGAGAATATGGTGCAAAGGTTATAAGCACCAGCAGAATCACCGGCATCAACAATACCACCGACAACAACACCAACAGTACCATTACCACCACCAACAACATCCGCACCGCAAGCCTCAACATCACAATATGTACCTTGAACATCAACGTCATACGCACCATAGATACCAAGGAATACCAACAACAACAAACGATGAAGTATTGATTCATAACTTCATCGAAGAAATATTTTGCAGAGAATATGTAGTTTCTAAAAGTTTTAGAGATTATATATTCTAGTCCTAGTCAAAAACCAGATGAGATTAATATTATGTTAACTCATTAAATCCATGATTACATCTAAGGAAAATATATATGTAGGTATATTTTCATGAAGATTGTAATTAAGAAAATTCTTTTATACAAACTGTTAATGGTGAGAATATTTTAACGGGTAGGTAATACCCGAGAGATATATAAATTCACAATTAATATGTTACATTCTTCGATTCTGATTCAACAAATCATCAACTATACTCACTACTTTCACAACAATATATATTCTTTTATAAAAATCAAAGCAACCATCCTCATCCAAATTTGATTACATATTCTGACAGAACAGAATCCAAGTCATAACTCTGAACTAGTAACATCATTCTTAGATCTCTACATCTTTCAAAGCTATACTTTGACTTCAAAACTTTGCAAGATCCTTTAGCGTTGTTTTTACCAAAAATAATCTTGCAATCCCTTTTCAAAGTATCCAGTTTTATCACACTTCCAACTAGTCAACTTCGACTTTTTAGATTAGCCTTATTATAACCTTGACATATACGTTCTTGTTACCGGGGAACCTTTCATGTTCTACCACATTAGCAGTAAATTTATCAACAACTTTATTAATCCTTGACCTTTCGAAAAATCCTTATACTCATTGAAACCCTATCATGTACGCATCCACATCTTGTAACAATAAATGACATACCAACCACCGAGAATTAGCAATCAGTATTTTGAATCTCGCAGTATTTTCTACGACAACAGTTATATATAGATAACATCTGTCTTCTAGACTTACATACTTCGAATGTGAAGTTTCTGAAAAACACCCCAAACTACGAAACTAGTTCTCCTTATTTTGGAAAAATGCCGATGAAGCAGCAAAAACTGTAAACGACCTTAACAGTCAAAAGTTTGATGATAAAGAATAGTATGGTGGTAAAGCTGAGAAAAGAGAAGGTTTGGAACTGGGAAACGGATTGAGCAGACCATGAAGGAGGCTGTGGACAAATCACAAAAACGAAATCTACCTTCAAAGAATACAAATGATTCAGTGTCTGCTGAAATCCTTAGCAAATACCTTGCTCCTTACTCTAAAACCTTTGCGGACAATATTCTTCATCATCATCTTATCTTAAATATTCTAAGATATCATCGTATCTTCCATTATAAATATCCTCCATATTTCTGAAGATATTTTTTTTATAACCATTCTTATCTGAAATCATTCATCTCTTCGCGCTATCTTTGTTACATCATAAAAGAAACTATTTTAGTTTCTAAAATCTGAAAAATTCGAAAAATAGATGTTTTAAAGTAATGTTGGGAATTGAAGCATGAGTTAGTATAATATAATGACACTTGATCAACATGATTATATTACAGTAAGTCATGCTGAGTTTCTAATGGAACTTGATAAAGGTTCACAGATCCCACTCTCATCATAAACCATGTTACATAACTCTTTCATTCCATATAATCTCTAAATATATCAAGAAAATATATTTCTTGATGATTCGGTCTTTTCCGGATATTCTGGTAATTTGACAAGTCAGATTGTGCCATTACCGTTTCTTTCTTAGAACATTAACTATGTTTATCCAAAACTCCATAACTACGAATTCTGGACCATTACAAGAGATGCCTAATCGCAAGAAGAAGAAACGAAGGGACAAAGCTCCGAAATAGAAATTGGAGTATAAATCGCAGCAAATAAGAGGGAGTATTAACCGTGAATGACAATGATTATATAAGACAGAAGTAGGGACATTGAAATATAAGGGGAGATATAAAGCCCGATAACAAACATGAAATTACAAACCGTGTATATCAATGCGTATAGCAATATAAAGACACGGGAGAATGAAAAACACTATAACCCCAAGGTAATAGTAGAAGAAAATAACCTCCTCTGGTGGCAGATGAAAAAGAAGAATGAAGGATACGATAGCCAAGAAAATATCAAGAATCAGAACTGGATTAAGCATTTTCACAATCTATTGGGATGTATGAAATAAGAAAGAAGATGTAGGAGTGGTGAAAGAAATGAAACGGAAGAGGTCAATTTATAGTGAAATATCAGACATAGTAATCGAGGCAGATTACGCATTTAATCAAAGAAAATCCTAATTTCCACAAATTCCGAAGAATCAAATCTTATATAGATTATGAAGATTTTCTATTCCTTAAATTCCGAAAATCAATCGTTAATACGTCAAAAGTTAAGATGAATCTCTATTCTCCATTTCACTTTATTACGACGGCTTCTCTCATACGCTTCAAGTAATTGGATTGTTTTATCCATATTATTCAACGGTGATAAAACTCTATTTATCGACTCATATTCGTCATAAAAACATTTTTATTGTTAGCCATGACAACCTCACTCAAATTTCGGGACGAAATTTCTTTAACGGGTAGGTACTGTGATGACCCAGAAATTTCTGACCAAATTTAAACTTTATCTTTAAATGATTTAACGTTTTCGACACGGTAAGCAAAGTTTGTAAAACCGAATCTCAAAATTTTTGAACTATTCAAGTACCCTTCGGTTGTTCTCAACGATTCGCGAACCATTACATGTAAATAGATACATATATATACTATAACTTGAAAACGTAATAAAATTTTAATTGTTTAATACCGTACATTAAACTTATTGGTTTAAATATTTATTTGAATATATATGATAAGTTAGAATATTAATTGTATGAATAACTTGCGACGTATATTTAAAACGTGTTTATGAATGTTGAAAATATATATTAACTTGGTCATAAAACGATTTGTTATTATATATATATATATCAACAAATAGCGAGACAATGATTTATAGAAGTAAATGACCAAAACACTCGAAAGTTTAAGATACACTTTGAATGATATAGTTTATTGATAATTTAAGACTATATTTTGACAAAGGTACGAGTCACAAAACGTAAATTGCGAGTTTTCTAAGCGTACAAAAATGCGTTCGAGAAACCGGAACCGGGACATAAGTCGAGTGACAACGTACGGGTCATCGGAATGAAAATTACAAGTCAACTATGCACATGAATTTAATATAATATATAATTAATTATTTAAATTATATATATTATATATATTATATAATAATATGTCGACAAACAAGAAAACAAAAACATTTTGAGCAGGATTAGGCGGCCATGCGATCGCATGGCAAATACACTAAAAACCCATGTGATCGCATGGGCATCAGATTTCAAAAAGTTGCCTATAAATGTCCAGTTTCTGCTCGAGTTCTTACACATATATTACTCCATGTGTAATATTATTATTATTTATTATTTATATTAATTATTATTATTATTATTATTATTATTATTATTATTATTATTATTATTATTATTATTATTATTTGATAATGCTAAAAACGAACATATATTTCATAGCATTATTCCTCAAGAAAGACAAGCTTTTAGTTGCAATTGTTCTATTTACAAGTGATATTCGTTTAAATAATAAAAGGTGAAGACAAAAGACAGATTCGACTATTTGAAGACGCAAACGACCAAAAAGCTCAAAAGAACAAAAGACAATCAAAAAGGTTCCAATTATTGATAAGAAACGTCTCAAAATCACAAGAGTACAAGATTCAAAACGCAAAGTACAAGATATTAAATTGTACGCGAGGACGTTCGAAAATCCGGAACCGGGACCAGAGTCAATTCTTAATGCTCGACGCAACGGACTAAAAATTACAAGTTAACTATATATATAAATATAATATAATATATAATTAATTATATTAATTATATATATATTATATATATATATTTAAAACCGTCGGCAGCAGGAAACTCCAAGGGTGTAAACTGAAAATACCTCTCCGCGACTCGCGGAGTTTTAAGGGTATTTGGCCGCGAGTCGCGGAGCCCCAAAAATCAAGTCTGGCTATAAATCAACCCGAATTCTGATCAAAATCATCATCATTTTTTCTTCTCATTCATACGAAGTAATATATATTTATATTTATAATTTATATTTTAATTTTAATTCTAATAATAAGGGTATGTTAGCGAATGTTGTAAGGGTGTAAGTCGAAATTCTGTCCGTGTAACGCTACGCTATTTTTAATCATTGTAAGTTATGTTCAACCTTTTTATATTAATGTCTCATAGCTAAGTTATTATTATGCTTATTTAAAACGAAGTAATCATGATGTTGGGCTAATTACTAAAATTGGGTAATTGGGCTTTGTACCATAATTGGGGTTTGGACAAAAGAACGACACTTGTGGAAACTAGACTATGGGCTATTAATGGGCTTTATATTTGTTTAACTAAATGAAAGTTTGTTAATGTTAATATAAAGATTTACAATTGGGCGTCCCTATAAATTACCATATACACTCGATCGGACACGATGGGTAGGGTATTTATATGTACGAATAATCGTTCATTTAACCGGACACGGGAATGGATTAATAGCCACTAGAATAATTAAAACAGGGGTGAAATTACATTCAAGGGTAATTGGTGTAATTGTTAACAAAGTAGTAAAACCTTGGTTTACACGCAGTCGATAACCTGGTGTATTCATTAAACAAAGTATTAAAACCTTGTTACAATTCGAATCCCCAATTAGTTGGAATATTTATCTTCGGGTATAATAATAATTTGACAAGGACACTTGCAATTTATATTTATGACTGATGGACTGTTATGGACAAAAACCAGACGGACATATTGAATAATCCAGGACAAAGGACAATTAACCCATGGGCATAAAACTAAAATCAACACGTCAAACATCATGATTACGGAAGTTTAAATAAGCATAATTCTTTTATTTCATATTTAATTTCCTTTATTTTATATTTAATTGCACTTCTAATTATCGCACTTTTATTTATTTTATTTTATCGCACTTTTAATTATCGTACTTTTTAATTATCGCAATTTAATTTTATCGCATTTTTATTATTCGCAATTTCATTATCATTATCTACTTTACGCTTTAATTTAAAGTCTTGTATTTATTTTATATTTTACATTAGGTTTTAACTGCGACTAAAGTTTTAAAATCGACAAACCGGTCATTAAACGGTAAAAACCCCCCTTTATAATAATAATATTACCTATATATATATTTGTATTTTTATAAAAGTAAACTACTATAGCGTTGAGCTTTGTTTAAAGATTTCCCTGTGGAACGAACCGGACTTACTAAAAACTACACTACTGTACGATTAGGTACACTGCCTATAAGTGTTGTAGCAAGGTTTAAGTATATCCATTCTATAAATAAATAAATATCTTGTGTAAAATTGTATCGTATTTAATAGTATTTTCTGCTAAAATTTAATAGTATTTTATACCCCTCTGCTTTGACATCAAGTATTTTTGGCGCCGCTGCCGGGGAACATCTTAAAAGCCGGAAGCGCAACGCTAATATAAAAAAAAAACAAGATTTTTAGTTACTTTTATTAAAAATTCGTTTTTGTAAAAATACGTTTTAATTATTCAAAAATATAAAAAAAAGAAAACCAAAATATAAGTATTTTTAGGATTTTGTTAAATATTTAAGTTTTATAAGTTTCTTTATTTTTATTTTAGTTTATAAAAATATAAGTTTTATTTTAAAATCTTTTAATTATAAAAAAAAAAAAAAAAAAAAACAGAAAACAGAAAATAAAAAAAAAAAAAATAAATAATAATAATAAAGAAAAACGCGTAAAAGTGAAACCTGTCAGTTCAAATTCTGAACCCCGCGACTCGCGGGGTTTTCCTCTTTATTTGCCGCGACTCGCGGAGGCCTTCTGACACACGGACAAAACCCTAATCAAGCATTGATTACGGGTTATATTTAATTATTATTATTATTAAAACCTAATTATTATTATTATTAATTTTAGTTTTTTTTACTTTTTTACTTTATATTTATGTATTTAGTTTTAATAAGTTTTTATTAAATTATAAAATTAGTAGTTTTATTAAATAAATAATATAAAATAATATTTTTTGTACTTTTTACAACTTTTTGTATATTTTTATATTTTGTACCTTTTTAATCGTTGTAGCGTAATATTTGTATTTTTTAGCTCATATTTAATTTTAAAATTAGTTTTTGCTATAGTTATTTTTACTCCTAGATTTTTAGGCTTTGCCGTAGAATTCCTTAAGTGCTTTTTCTTTAGACTAAGATTTAGGTGCTTTAGAATTTTGCGACGCCTTTTTAAGTTTTAGTTTCTTTTTAAGTTATTTCCATTTGGGATTTAGTTTTTCCTTGTAAGCTTTAATATTTTTAGACCTTTTACTATGTATCAATTATCATTCCAATTAGTAATTTCAATTTGCGATTATAATTTTAAGTTAGTTGTATTAATAAGGTTAAATTAGTTAAGTATTTTTAAGTTTTTATAAGTTTCTTTTATTTTTCCGTCGTCTTTTATTTTTTAACCATTTTTTCTTTTTCGACCTTTTGTGACGAACTCTTTGTCTTTCTTATTTCTCGCCATTCTAGTTTTAGGACTTAGAATTTATTCTACTTCTTATCTAAATTTCTTAAAATTACGAAAATTTATTTTAAGTGGTTAAATTGATAGACATCAAAATTTTCTGGTTCGTAGTAATAGTTGGATTTGTACGTGGACCAGGTTATTGGAGCCAAACAGTCCTCAATTATATTGAGACCAAACGAATCCTGCCCCTCTGCTGCATCTTTTGGCTATTCGAAACGTGGGCAAAATCAGAAAAGTCTATTGATTGGATAACTTATTATAATTTTTCTTTCCTTTTAAAAACTAATAGGATATTCTGTGAATGCACCGAGCAAGACGTTCACCACCTTTTGTACGTTCACCACCTTTAACTCGATCAAGACATCGTTTAACAAATATAACCGCCGTTGATTTTTCTTTAGAATCGTCATCCAGTCGACCAAGTACTTCAGTTCAAATTTCCGATAATCCAGTTTTTGAAACAAACCTCACAATTGAGAATCCAGAAAATATTCAGGAACGGTTCGTAGATCCTGAACCACTAAACTTTCCTCCGGAACCACCAATCATTCAAACAGAGATTGTTGAGGAACGAACTATTAAATCAGAATCATCTAGTGATACCGAGTCAACAAATTCAATTATGGAGAATCTGGAACCTTTAAGTATGGAAGACCGAATGAGAGCTAAACGCACTGGCCAAGGTCACGCAATTACTCATCCAGACATTAATGCGCCAGATTATGAAATCAAAGGACAAATTCTACACATGGTGACTAATCAATGCCAATTTAGTGGTGCGCCGAAGGAAGATCCAAATGAACATCTACGTACCTTTAATAGGATCTGCACACTATTTAAAATACGAGAAGTGGAGGATGAACAGATATATCTCATGTTATTTCCCTGGACTTTAAAGGGAGAAGCCAAAGATTGGTTGGAATCGTTACCTGAAGGGGCGATTGATACATGGGATGTTTTAATTGACAAATTTCTTAAACAATTCTTTCCTGCATCTAAAGCCGTAAGACTTCAAGCAGAAATTGTTACGTTCACACAGAAGCCAAATGAAACTCTATATGAGGCGTGGACAAGATATGGAAAGTTGTTAAGAGGATGTCCGCAACATGGTTTAGACACCTGTCAAATAGTACAAATATTCTACCGAGGATGCGACATCACTACAAGAAAAGACATAGATATAGCAGCTGGTGGTTCTATTATGAAGAAAACCGAAACTGATGCTTACAAAATTATTGATAACACTGCTTCCCACTCGCATGAGTGGCACCAAGAAAAAGATATCATTAGATCATCTAAAGCAGCTAGAGCCGATTCTAGCCATGACTTAGATTCCATTTCCGCAAAGATAGATGCTGTGGAAAGACGAATGGAAAAGATGACTAAGGATATTCACTCTATACGAATTAGTTGTGAGCAGTGTGGAGGACCACATTTGACAAAAGATTGTTTAAGTATTGAATTAACAATGGAACAAAGAGAGAATATTTCATACATAAACCAAAGGCCTGGAAATAATTATCAGAATAATTATCAACCGCCAAGACCGATTTACAATCAAAACCAGAATTATAACCGAAATATTCCATACAACAACCAACAAGGTCCTAGCAATCAACAATTATCCAACAATACTTATAATCAGCAAAGACCGAATTTTCAAAACAAACCACCACAACAAACCGATGATAAAAAGCCAAATTTAGAAGATATGATGACAAAGCTAGTTGAAACTCAAACGCAGTTTTTCACATCTCAAAAACAAACCAATGAACAAAATGCTCAAGCATTTAGAAATCAACAAGCTTCTATTCAAAATCTGGAACAAGAAGTAAGTAACCTAGCAAGGTTAATAGGTGAAAGAAAACCGGGAAGTCTACCAAGCGATACAAATGCTAACCCCCGGAATGAAACAGCTAAAGCTATTACCACAAGAAGTGGTACAACACTTAAACCACCTGAAATACCGGTAACTTCTGATGAAACTATTCCTACTCCACAAGAACCACAACCTGATCAAGATAAGGAAAAAGAACCGGTAGTTGAAAAGGTTAATGAAGATAACACAGTTAAGGATAAACCTTATGTTAAACCATACCAACCACCACTTCCTTATCCGAGTAAAATGAAGAAGGAAAAACTTGAAGCCGAGCAATCCAAATTCTTGGATATGTTTAAACAGATAAATGTAAATCTTCCTTTCATTGACGTAATTTCAGGAATGCCAAGGTATGCTAAATTCTTGAAAGATCTAATCACGAATAGAAAGAAAATGGAAGAACTCTCGGCTGTTACTATGAATGCTAATTGTTCAGCAGTGCTGTTGAATAAGATACCAGAAAAACTATCTGATCCAGGAAGTTTCACAATTCCATGTTTTCTGGGTAGCCTTAGTTCAATAGAAGCATTAGCAGACTTAGGTGCTAGTATAAATCTAATGCCGTATTCACTATACGCTAAACTAGACCTTGGAGAATTGAAACCAACCAGAATAAGCATACAACTAGCCGATAGATCAATAAAATATCCTAGAGGGATAATGGAGAACATGCTAGTTAAAGTTGGTACTTTAGTATTTCCAGTAGATTTTGTTGTTTTGGACATGGAAGAAGATTCTCAAGTTCCTCTCATATTAGGAAGACCATTCTTAAACACGGCTAAAGCAATGATAGACGTGTTCGGTAAGAAACTGACCCTAAGTATAGAGGATGAGAGTGTTACCTTTTCAGTGGATAGAGCCATGCAACAACCACAATCTGCAGATGATACATGTTATTATATTCAAACTATAGATGCACATGCAGAATTATTAGAAGAATTTCCAGAATTACAAGGAACAGGAGAATGTTCTTTAGGAGAAGGAAATGAACCAATTGATGAAGCTGAAATGTTAGCTACACTTATAGCTAATGGATATGAACCAACAACAGAAGAAATTCAAATGCTAAAAGAAGAAGACAGATATCGATATAAATCATCGATAGAAGAACCTCCGAAATTAGAGTTAAAGCCACTTCCAAACCATTTGGAATACGCTTATTTACATGGTGAATCTGAATTACCTGTAATAATATCGTCTTCTCTTACTGAAAATGAGAAATCACAACTCATTTCTGTGTTGAAAGCTCATAAACCAGCCATTGCATGGAAGATTCATGATATTAAAGGAATAAGTCCTTCGTATTGCACACATAAAATCCTTATGGAAGAAGGTCATAAAACGTATGTGCAACGTCAACGAAGACTAAATCCTAATATGCAAGATGTAGTTAAGAAAGAGATTATTAAACTGCTAGATGCAGGTTTGATATATCCAATCTCTGATAGTCCATGGGTAAGCCCAGTTCAATGCGTGCCTAAGAAGGGTGGCATGACTGTTATCACAAATGAGAAAAATGAGCTTATTCCTACTAGGACTGTAACAGGATGGCGTGTATGTATTGATTATAGAAAATTAAATGACGCCACCAGAAAAGATCACTTTCCCTTACCTTTCATAGATCAAATGTTGGAAAGATTAGCCGGAAATAGTTACTATTGTTTTCTAGATGGATTTTCCGGATATTTTCAAATTCCAATAGCACCCGAAGACCAAGAGAAAACCACATTCACGTGCCCTTATGGTACTTTTGCTTACAAACGCATGCCATTTGGACTTTGTAACGCCCCTGCAACCTTTCAAAGGTGTATGATGGCGATTTTTCACGACATGATAGAAGAATGCATGGAAGTATTCATGGATGACTTTTCAGTCTTCGGTGATACATTTAAATCATGTCTAGTTAATCTGGAACGAATGCTAATTAGATGCGAAAAATCAAATCTAGTACTTAATTGGGAGAAATGCCATTTCATGGTTAAAGAAGGCATCGTTCTTGGACATAAAATTTCAAAAGAAGGAATCGAAGTGGATAGAGCTAAAGTAGATGTAATTGCTAAACTTCCACATCCCACCAATGTTAGAGGAGTTAGGAGTTTTCTAGGGCATGCCGGTTTTTACCGACGTTTCATAAAAGATTTTTCTAAAATTGCCACTCCTATGAATAAACTCCTAGAAAAGGATGCGCCATTCATCTTTTCAGATGAATGTATCAAATCTTTTAATATTCTTAAAGAAAAACTCACTAATGCGCCGATCATGATAACACCAAATTGGAATCTACCATTTGAACTAATGTGCGATGCAAGTGATTTTGCAATGGGAGCCGTTTTAGGACAAAGGATTGAAAAACGATTTCAACCTATATATTATGCTAGTAAGACATTACAAGGAGCACAAACGAACTATACAACTACTGAAAAAGAACTCCTTGCTATTGTCTTTGCTTTTGACAAATTTCGATCATATCTCGTTCTAGCAAAAACGGTGGTCTATACCGACCATTCTGCTCTTAGATACCTATTTTCAAAACAAGATGCTAAACCAAGATTAATCCGTTGGATCTTACTCTTACAAGAGTTTGATATTGAAATCCGAGATAAAAAAGGAGCAGAAAATCTCGCCGCTGATCATCTTTCTCGTCTTGAAAATCCCGAATTAGAAGTTCTGAATGAATCAGCCATACAAGACAACTTTCCTGATGAATATCTATTGAAGATAGATTATAAAGAAATCCCATGGTTTGCAGACTATGCAAACTACTTAGTTTGTGGATTCCTTGAAAAAGGATTATCGTACCAAAGACGAAAGAAATTCTTCAGTGATATAAAACACTATTTCTGGGAAGATCCGCATCTGTTTAAAAGTTGTCCCGATGGAATAATACGCCGATGTGTATTTGGAAATGAAGCTAGTAAAATTTTAAACCATTGTCACACAGGACCAACAGGAGGGCATTATGGGCCTCAACTAACAGCAAGAAAAGTTTATGAAGCTGGATTCTATTGGCCTACAATTTACAAAGACGCACACCTTCTTTGCAAATCCTGTGATGCATGTCAAAGGGCCGGAAAAATAAGTCAACGTGATGAAATGCCACAAAATGTCATCCAAGTATGTGAAGTATTTGACATTTGGGGTATTGACTTTATGGGTCCATTTCCAAAATCTCATAATAATCTATATATACTCGTAGCCATTGATTATGTATCTAAATGGGCGGAAGCACAAGCTCTCCCAACTAACGATGCACGAGTTGTAGTAAACTTTTTAAAACATCTTTTTGTAAGGTTTGGAACACCGAAAGCTTTAATAAGTGATCGGGGTACTCATTTCTGTAATAATCAACTTGAGAAAATTCTTAAAAGATATGGAGTAACTCATAAAATCTCCACCGCATATCATCCACAAACAAGTGGACAAGTTGAAAATACCAACCGAGCTTTAAAACGTATTCTAGAGAAAACCGTAGGATCAAATCCGAAGGAATGGTCCATTAAATTGGAGGATGCACTCTGGGCTTTTAGAACAGCCTACAAAACTCCAATTGGAACCACACCTTTTAGACTTGTTTATGGAAAAGCATGTCATCTTCCAGTAGAAATTGAACACAAAGCATTTTGGGCTTTGAAGACATGTAATCTTGATTTACATGAAGCCGGACGTCTACGATTAAGTCAACTAAACGAATTAGAAGAATTAAGACATGAAGCATACGAAAATTCGTTAATCTATAAAGAAAGAACGAAGAAATGGCATGATAAAAGAATCAGAGGATCAAAAGAATTCAAAGAAGGAGACAGAGTTCTTCTTTTCAATTCACGATTCAAGCTATTTCCTGGAAAATTGAAATCAAGATGGTCTGGACCATTCATAGTCAAAAGAGTTTTCCCATACGGAACGATAGAATTAATAAATTCAAATGGGATTGAATTTAAAGTTAATGGTCACAGAGTTAAACATTACATACATGGTCCGATGGAAGTCGACAACGAAGTTAATCACAATTTCGACACCACAGCTAACTAAGTGTGGGGAGAATCAAGTGTTTAAGGGATAATATGTATTTCTGTTAGAGTTAGATTGTCTGTTTTCGTGTAGTTCTCGAAAATGGAACACGTATGGTCTTTCCCTAGCAGACCCTAAAGAACTAGTCTTCTCCCCCCATTCTGAATTTTTATTTTTTTTAGGTTTTTACGAAATGAAGACTGCCTGTGAACTAAACCATGGTCTAATGCTACACGCTTTGATCACTAAACGTAATAATGACATACTACCAAGTGAAATAGTATCAGTAATCAGAGAAAGAATGGACGGAGTTAGAAAAGGATCCAGATGCGAAGATAATAAGTTACAATTTGGTAAAGGAAAATCAAAATCCGCAGCGAAAAGAAGAGCACGACACTTAGAAAAATGTCACAAATGCGGAAAATGGTCACATGGAGGTAAATGTTCAAATAATCAAACCTATTCAAATACCGAATTTGTTACTTTATGCAGAGACGGACCGTTCATATGTTTAGAAGAAAAGATAATGAATGCTAGAGGTTACGCCTATGCAGCCATGGAAGACCAATTAAACCGACTATCTTATGAATATAATAGATCATATAACTAAGAAATCTATTTCACAGGTATGTCTGTACAGTTTTTTTTTATTTTTATTTTTAACCTTTTGATAATAAACGCTAATTTGTTCGCTAAAAAGTATTAAATTGGTATTAAATAAAATTAGGTTTGGCGACCGAAATTATTGATATCATTCAAAAATTTATTACATCACTGCGAAATTTAACGTTTATTCTTAAGGTATAAATATCTTTAATCAATCAACCCAAAATATTTCAAAAATTCGTCATGAGTTAAATTAGGTCTTGGAACCGAAATTACTTTACCGAAAAGAGGGGCGCATATTTTTGATAATATTTGATTGATTAAAGTGGGATAAAAAGACAAAAAGATTTTTAATTTTATTATGTTTTTAATCTTAATATTTAAATCTTAAATTAATATTGTAAACTTTGTAAAAACAATATTTTTAAAATTGTAAATATTTGAAAAATTAATATAAGTTTGGTGTGAATTTATAATATGAATTTTTAAATTAAGTTTGGTGTGAATTTTTAATTTTTAAAATATGAATTTTTAATTTTATGCATTTCAAATTTTGAGTTTGGTGTGAATTTTTAATTTTAATTTTGAATTTTATATTTAAGTTGTGTGAATTTAAAAACAAAAATTTACTTTATCTCATTAAGTTAAGAATATGATTTTTAAAATTCGTCGTAAGTTGAAGACTAGGTCTTTGAACCGAAATTGCTTTACCCGAGGGAGGGACGAGAACTTTTATTATCATTATTTTTAATCTTATTGATTTAAAGTATGCCAAAAACATTAAAAAACCCAAAAATCTTAGCTTTTAAAACAATCGCTACAAAAAGACAAATTTTAAAATTTTGTCGAGGGACGGACTAGGACATCGATCCGAAACGACCTCGTCCTAAATAACAAGGGAAACAAAATTTTAAAATTAATTTCTTAATTGTTTTAAGAAGTTAATGATTATATAAAAAAAAAAAAAAAAAAAAAAAAAAAAAAAGGGTAAACTCCGCGACTCGCGGAGTTTGCAGTGCAAACCTCCGCGACTCGCGGAGGGACAAAATTACAGAAAAAAAATATAACCAGCTGCACGATCAGTCACACCCACACACACAAAACACAGAAAAATACTGCGAAGAAGAGCTCGAAAAAACCCGAAAATCACCCCCAAAAATCTCAATTTTTAACCGTTAATCACCAAATTTTTTGCTAAAATCATGTTGAGAAGGATGATATCTAAGAACTACTCAAGAAAAACGGTAAATTTCTACACCTAAACACCATTTAATTCGAATTTTAGTGTTCTTGAGCTATTTTTCCCCAATTTGATTTTGATGCTTTTTAGTGTAATTAGACTTAAATTGTTTATGTATTATGCTTGTATAACCTAGATTGATGCTGTTTAACATGATTAGAAGCCTTAAACTTCAAATTTTGAATAATCTAGGGTTTGTGTTCTTGAGCAATTTGGGGCTTTTTGATATAAACAGGTTATGGCCGATTTTTGTCATGAATTATTGCTAAATTGAGTAGTGTAACATGTCTAGGTAGTTAAAAGATCCAAACTTTGAGCCTAAACATGATTTTGAGAATTAAAGTGGACTTTTTCAAGTCCAAAATTCATGAACTTGATTTTTGAAAGATAATGCCATTTGAGACTTGTTTATTTGCTAGTAATGATTATTTTGACATGTTATTTGAGTTGAATGCTTATGAACTTGGCGAAAATTTTCGTATATGCTTATTTGAAAAAGTGTAGATTTGATAAAAATGTGAAAATGAGCTTAAGTTTGATATAAATTGATAATGTCATTGTAATTATTTTGATTGATGATTTTGCTGACACTAATGCATATTTGGATGCACAAAATTTGTGTTTGATGTGTTTTGCAGAATGAAAGGGGTGAATCTTCATCCCAAGCCCGTCATGCTCCTGCTGAGAACTTGGAACAACAGGAGGTAGATAACTACTACAAGCAGGATGTACCTCATCCAGTCATGACCTTTTCAGATATGCACTTGGAACAGTTGCACCCGAACCTGAGATTTGACAGACTTTGGATAGATTATCCAAAATATCAACGGGGTTTGCATACTCTTCATTCCAAGGTTGTTGAGGTACCAAGGGTCATAGAATGGGGACCCTTGGAAGCTGTAGAATTGGCCGGGCCAATTAGGGAATTACTGGTACAGAGGTATGGTAATTCTTATTTTAATGACTGGATATGTTTATTCACCATACGCAGACCTGTATATAAAGTATGGTGTGAAGAGTTGTTATGTAGTATAGAGTTGAATGATCGGGTAGCTAGTTTAACCGATCGTTCTTTTATTAGATTTTTGTTAGGCGGTTCGATGCGCCACATGTCTTTACTGGACATGGCTCAGGCTTTACGTATATATACGCCTGAGGAATTAGCGTCTGCCGATTGTAGAGGATTGATACTAAACGGTAGGAAAATAGATGAGAATTTTGATACACACGATGTGTGGAGTCAAATGACAAGCCACCACCGTTTCAAAGGGGGAAACTACTCTTATTTGGATATAGATAGAGCCGAATTAAGAGTAATACATAGGTTTTTAGCTAATTCGATTACACAAAGGGGTAAAAACAAAGAAAAGGTAAATGAACAAGATTTGTTTTACCATATGTGTATTCGAGACCCACACAACGCTGTAAGTATACCATATTGTGTGGGTTATTATTTATCAGCTATGGTTCGAGGGATGCGTCCACATAGCATAATAGGAGGTGGTATTTTTATTACTTTGATTGGTGAATATCTCGGTGTGGATATAAGTCGGGGGGGATTATTAGTAGAAGAGCCGGAACCCCGCGACACTATAGGTTTAAATGTATACCATGGTGCGAAAGTGTTGAAGCGGCGAAATAACGCCGCAGTACGATACAATGGTAGACATCCACAGGTAGAGAGAAACCAGGAACAAGGTAATGTAGGAGGGGGGAATGAAATGCAAGAAATGCATAGGTTTATAGCTTCTCAGGAATACGAAAATGCTAGACAGAGAGCATTTGAAGATTGGCAAGTTCATCAGAACCAGATCATAGCGCATTGCCAACATATAGGTAGAAACTATATTCCTACTCCGAAACCCGTCTTCCCTCCTTGGTCGATAGAGATGCAGCCACCATATCCTACGTATGACCCTGCCGAAGCATTCTATAGCACTTATGGTTATGCGTGGAACCCCTATTGGTACCAATATCATCCTTAGTTTACTTATTTTTTTTATTATTTTGTAATTTGTAATTATTGATATATTTAATATTTTTGTTAATATTGTAATCATTTTTATAATTATCTAACTTTTATTCTTAGATTTTAATAATTTTTGAATGTGGGGTAATAAACCAAACTTCAAAAATATGTATATATGTTTGCAGTTTATCTTATGTACACAACAGGGTAAAACAACGCGTTTTCAAAGACTGGCATTAAGTTCAGCAAAAGCAAGTAATTTTGACGACAATGATGCAAAATATATGTGAAATAACAACAAGACGGAATGAACAAATGACGTGCACCATTTATCATTCAGCAAACAAACGCCAATATATTTGGAAACTTTGGTAAAAATTTAATCATTTTCACACAAATCACCCTCAATAATTTAAATTGTTACTGATTTCTTGCAAATGAGGGCATTGCAAGATCTTAAGTGTGGGAAGGGGTTAAATTCTTTCGGATTTTAAAATTTTTATATTAAACACTTGGTTACCATTAAAAATACTAGTAAAGCAGTAGTTGTATTAGAATCTAGTGCTCTCTGATAAAAAAAGAACAGCCCTAGTCTTATATACTGACTACCCAATTCTAGTAAAATTTTTCAAAATTTTCAATTAAATGAATTAAAATCATGTTTATACATATTTATGAACGATAAAACTAGGTTTTAACACCGAAATTATTGTTACCTCAAAAAGGACATAAATTGAGAAACAAACTAAAACGTTAAAATTCATTTAAAATGGAATAGAGGACGATAAAAAGAAAAATAAAAAGCCAAGTGTGGGAAAATTTACCAAGTTATTTTAAACATATGTCACATATATTTGTAACAAATAACTGAAAATACTTTTGCTTTGGACTAAACTAAACTGTTTTACCCGATGAAAGAAAAGAAGAGATGGATCTACACGATGAATCAATTCCATCATTAAAAGGAAGTAAAGTCTTCCGAAAAAGACACGCGCTTCTTGATTTAGGTCATGAAGTTGTCGTTCAGACCAGCTGTAGGTTGACGAAAAATCTAGAAAAGTCATCACTAAAATCAGCTGGAAATCCACGGACCTCAGCATTAAACAGGGTCGCCAAGTGGTCAGATTTATCCTAACCATGAGAAGGATTTATCTCGTACAATGGGGGGGCACCGTGCAAATTAGCTGGATAAGACTAATGAATCAAATCCCCAGAAAGGATAATCTCCTTAAAGATTAAAAATCAGCTTTTAAGACTGATATTACTCAATCCTAGAGATTGACCTTAAAGATTGAGAATTACAAACTCATGGAATTCAATGATATCTAAACTCGAGCTTAAACGAGAAAATATTTTGATCAAAATTATAAACCGATTTGTTTTCTGAAAACCCTATTTTCAATGCGTTCATTACCATTGAACGTAAAATCCTAGGAATTCACCTAGAATTCATTAGGTCACCTGAACCAAATCGGGTGTCAACCGTAAGAACGGTGGTTGCATAGCATGGTCAAAGACAGGACCTTGTGCCAGACCGAAAAATTATAAGGGTGAGCTTTTACTATTGCTCCTACCAAGGATAGTAATTGCGTCCGACACGTTATAGACCACAATCAAAAGCATGTCACGGGACATTGCCTTAACAGTTGCTTGTTCAACGCTTTCCTTTACAACCGGACGGTAGTTTGCCGAAAGGTAATATACGGAACAAGTAAACTGGACGTGTTGCTTTCCAAATACAAGGTTAGCAAGTGGGTGACACAAAACCGCAAGTTTTGAGCTAAAATTTTCAAATCTGAAACCCACCAAACCCACAAAAATATTTTGCAAACACCGGTAAAGGGTTATTCCGGAAAACTTATCTAGGGTAAAAACTAGATTTCAAAAGATCAAATGTTTTCATAAAGATCCAATTTCCTTAATGGATCTAAATTTTTTATAGTCATGTGGGACAGTAAACCATATCGTTACTACCATTGTTTATACCGCCGTATAGAAATCACTGATGTACAAAGTGTGAAAAATAAAGAAGTGATTCTAGTATTTCAAGACAATATTGCTTGAGGACAAGCAACGCTCAAGTGTGAGAATATTTGATAATGCTAAAAACGAACATATATTTCATAGCATTATTCCTCAAGAAAGACAAGCTTTTAGTTGCAATTGTTCTATTTACAAGTGATATTCGTTTAAATAATAAAAGGTGAAGACAAAAGACAGATTCGACTATTTGAAGACGCAAACGACCAAAAAGCTCAAAAGAACAAAAGACAATCAAAAAGGTTCCAATTATTGATAAGAAACGTCTCAAAATCACAAGAGTACAAGATTCAAAACGCAAAGTACAAGATATTAAATTGTACGCGAGGACGTTCGAAAATCCGGAACCGGGACCAGAGTCAATTCTTAATGCTCGACGCAACGGACTAAAAATTACAAGTTAACTATATATATAAATATAATATAATATATAATTAATTATATTAATTATATATATATTATATATATATATTTAAAACCGTCGGCAGCAGGAAACTCCAAGGGTGTAAACTGAAAATACCTCTCCGCGACTCGCGGAGTTTTAAGGGTATTTGGCCGCGAGTCGCGGAGCCCCAAAAATCAAGTCTGGCTATAAATCAACCCGAATTCTGATCAAAATCATCATCATTTTTTCTTCTCATTCATACGAAGTAATATATATTTATATTTATAATTTATATTTTAATTTTAATTCTAATAATAAGGGTATGTTAGCGAATGTTGTAAGGGTGTAAGTCGAAATTCTGTCCGTGTAACGCTACGCTATTTTTAATCATTGTAAGTTATGTTCAACCTTTTTATATTAATGTCTCATAGCTAAGTTATTATTATGCTTATTTAAAACGAAGTAATCATGATGTTGGGCTAATTACTAAAATTGGGTAATTGGGCTTTGTACCATAATTGGGGTTTGGACAAAAGAACGACACTTGTGGAAACTAGACTATGGGCTATTAATGGGCTTTATATTTGTTTAACTAAATGAAAGTTTGTTAATGTTAATATAAAGATTTACAATTGGGCGTCCCTATAAATTACCATATACACTCGATCGGACACGATGGGTAGGGTATTTATATGTACGAATAATCGTTCATTTAACCGGACACGGGAATGGATTAATAGCCACTAGAATAATTAAAACAGGGGTGAAATTACATTCAAGGGTAATTGGTGTAATTGTTAACAAAGTAGTAAAACCTTGGTTTACACGCAGTCGATAACCTGGTGTATTCATTAAACAAAGTATTAAAACCTTGTTACAATTCGAATCCCCAATTAGTTGGAATATTTATCTTCGGGTATAATAATAATTTGACAAGGACACTTGCAATTTATATTTATGACTGATGGACTGTTATGGACAAAAACCAGACGGACATATTGAATAATCCAGGACAAAGGACAATTAACCCATGGGCATAAAACTAAAATCAACACGTCAAACATCATGATTACGGAAGTTTAAATAAGCATAATTCTTTTATTTCATATTTAATTTCCTTTATTTTATATTTAATTGCACTTCTAATTATCGCACTTTTATTTATTTTATTTTATCGCACTTTTAATTATCGTACTTTTTAATTATCGCAATTTAATTTTATCGCATTTTTATTATTCGCAATTTCATTATCATTATCTACTTTACGCTTTAATTTAAAGTCTTGTATTTATTTTATATTTTACATTAGGTTTTAACTGCGACTAAAGTTTTAAAATCGACAAACCGGTCATTAAACGGTAAAAACCCCCCTTTATAATAATAATATTACCTATATATATATTTGTATTTTTATAAAAGTAAACTACTATAGCGTTGAGCTTTGTTTAAAGATTTCCCTGTGGAACGAACCGGACTTACTAAAAACTACACTACTGTACGATTAGGTACACTGCCTATAAGTGTTGTAGCAAGGTTTAAGTATATCCATTCTATAAATAAATAAATATCTTGTGTAAAATTGTATCGTATTTAATAGTATTTTCTGCTAAAATTTAATAGTATTTTATACCCCTCTGCTTTGACATCAATTATTATTAACATTATTATTATTATTATTATTATTAATCTTAATATTTTTAGTAATATTATACATAAAATACTACGACGAGGTCATGAGCTTGTCACTTTCAAAATGGTTTTTCGAGCGGGATAGAGCTAAGGAAATTATGAGTTATAGTTATGGGGGTTATGGGTATGATTTGGGGATTATGCTCGTAAAGTCAAACCTAGTGTTTATCATCTCCGTTACGTTTACGTACTTTCCTACAATATTGAATCTCAATATTGATACGTAAGCACTCATATTTTATCTTTTATATATTAATTGTGTATCCATGTCCAGTGCTCGAGTATATATATTTATATATGCTTGTATGCTAAATTTCGTCGTTAAACAGTTATAATGAATCACAAATTAAATACATATATTACTGGTAAAAGGTATATGATATACATGTTTTTGGAAAGCTGGCGAAAAATCAATAACTTTTCATTTAGATATCGAATAGCTTCGATGAACGGATTAAAAGATATGATCAACTGAATTATGATTGACGTTAATTGAAATTCCTTTTGAATCTGCAATTAAGATATAAACAACTTGTTTACGAGATTGATAAAATGGATTTTTAAATATTACCAACCGAGTAACTGAAATCTTATATAAGGCACGTCTCGTTTTATTGAACAATTGTCAAAACTGATTGTTTTATCATATTTTAAAGCCTTATAAAAACTATAGTTTAATTTTACAAGAATTGGAAAACTATGTGAAATATTAAAATGATTCGATTGCCATGATCATTCAACTATTGTATGGAGTCAGATTGACTTTTTGAAATAACTTTTGATAACTATTGTATGTCGATCTCGAGCATTAGGATTGTGATACACTATGACCTGACCTAGCTTGATAAACAATTATTGACCAACATATGTTCTCTAGGTTGAGATCTACGGTTATTTGGTAATCCGAGTTTCGGTCACATTTTGGTGAACGACTTTTTATGCGGCTAAGGTGAGTTTCATAAGATCCCTTTTACTCTCTACATTTTTGGGCTGAGAATACATGCAAATGCTTTATTAACCGATATACAATATTTATATGTGTGAGTTTCATTGCTCCCTTTTTAATTGCTTTTGCAATATATTTTTGGGCTGAGAATACATGCAATTTATTTTAAACGCAATGGACACAAGTACATACTAAATTCTACACTGAGTTTGAACCGAAAATCCCTTAGCTTTGGTAACTAGTAACTGTCGGTTATAAGAACTGATGGGCGCGAGTAGTTGTATATGGATCCATAGGGCTTGATATCCCCGTCCGAGCTAGAGCACTAGCCTTTTAACGGACGTATGCTATTTGAGAAGCGTACACGTTGGTTTACGTGTATTATTAAGATGATTATACAAAGGGTACAAATTATATATACGTTAAGTTTAGTTACCAGGGTGCTCAATTTCGTAGAATATTTTGATAAACGTTTCTGGATTGAACAACTGAAATCTTGTGATCCACCTTTATATACAGATTATGCGAAACACTAAAACTATGAACTCACCAACCTTTGTGTTGACACTTGTTAGCATGTTTATTCTCAGGTTCCTAGAAGTCTTCCGCTGTTTGCTTATATGTTAGACAAGCTATGTGCATGGAGTCTTACATGGCATATTTATCAAGGAAACGTTGCATTCACCAAATCATCACCATGTATCTTATTTTGACTGCATTGTCAATGAAAGTACTATTGTAAACTATTATTTACGGTGATTGTCTATATGTAGAAATCATCAGATGTCGAAAACCTTTGATTTAAATATTCATTTATGGTGTGCCTTTTCAAAAGAATGCAATGTTTACAAAACGTATCATATAGAGGTCAAATACCTCGCAATGAAATCGATGAATGACGTGTTCATCCATATGGATTTGGAGCGATCGTCACAGATTTTCGGTTCAAACTCGGTGTAGAATTTAGTATGTACTTGTATCCATTGCGTTTAAAATAAAGTGCATGTATTCTCAGCCCAAAAATATAGATTGCAAAGGCAATTAAAAAGGGAGTAAATGAAACTCACCTGACAACTTCAGAAATAAATCACAGAGATGTGACCGAATATCGGAATGCAAGTAACCGTAGACCTCAACCTAGAGAACATATGTTGGTCAATAAGTGTCTAATAAGCTAGGTCGGTCCATAGGGTAAGTATAGTCCTATTGCTCAAGTCTGACTCATAAATTTAGCAAAGTTTAGCAAAATCAACAAAAGTCAACAGAAGTCAAATGTAAGTCAAACGCAAGTCAAACACAGTCAACATGGTCAACACAAATAAACAATCTCATAATATTACCCAATTTGGTCAAATAGTCAAACATAAGTCAAACATAAGTTATCTATTTTTACTTAGAAAAAAATATTATTTACATATATGTATTTTTTTAGGTATTTTGCAGCTGATTCCGGGTCCCATAAACTTTGATACAATACCTTAGGTCGTGACCATTGGAAAGTATATCATCCCACCTTTCTATAGATAGTTTATTTGACAAAAACGGAGTTACAGTTTGAAAGTTATGGCCTCGCGAAAACAGCCTCCCGAAACATAAACTGCTGATAAAATGTAAACTGCTGATAAAATGCTGTGTTCAAAATCAGCAACGATTACCCATTTTCACGCTTGTTTTAAACCTGTTTAGCCTCAACAAAATCATACATATAATATATCGTTTTAAAGCTTGTCGTAAATACTTTCAATAACAAATAATAGTTTTTATCCAAACTTAACTGATTTCAAATCACAAGTCTACAAAGTAGGCTCAAGAGTCATTTTTGACACTTAACCAAGACTAAAAGTCAGCCACAACATCCTGTTTTCATGTTCGTTTTAAACCAGTTTAGACTCGAAAAAATCATACATATCTTATATCATTTTGAAGCTTCTCATATCTACTTTCTAACCCAATTAATAGTTTTTCCCATAACTTAATCATTTACAAATTACGAGCCTACAAGTGAGCCCGAGAGTTATTTTGACACTTTCACTAAAATAATAAAATTTTCCATTGATAACTCAAATTCCAAACCATAATACTTGAGCATGTAAAAAATATGTCACAAGTTTATAAATGATATTTTAGACGTGTTACATACCTTTGATCCTCAATATTTCACATATTGGTCAAAGTAGGCGCGGCGCGTATGACCCAAATGGGTCATAAATACCCATTTTGACCAAAACATGCCAAAACTCATTTTTAAAACATTACAATCTTCAAACTTACTTAAATTGATATATCGTACGTGTCCAAGTTGCCCGTTACTCATTTCGATACTTTTTGGCTTAAATGAGTCAAGTGTCCAAACGGACGGTTTAAATTACATGGTTTATACTTATACAAAATTATCACTTTAGAACACCCCACACTATATGAAATAGTTAATATAAGTGTATTAAGTTCGTACAAAAAGTCTCAAGTCTCTAGCATTGGTCATTATTTTTATAACCCGAAACATTTGCAAAAACGCACGCTTAAAATCGTATTTACAGCAGCAACTTCTGTGATTTTTAGAAAAATCATCGCAACTCCAAATCAGTCACTGCCAATTGGAGATGCGGCGTTTTTAAGTGAAGAATCTATAAAAAAATTCCCATAACCTGGTTCGACCCAGATCAGACCCAGTTACAGAAAACGTTAACAGTGGTTCGTGCAGTTTTCAGAATTCAAACAGCATTTTTATTAAAATTGTACCAAACTTTGAACGAGCGTAAAAGTCTAAAGAAAATTCGAATCGACCCGATTCTTGAGTCTAAATTCAATAGCTTTTCGACGTCTACAATCCTATCAACCCAGGTTTTTAATTACACCTCATTAACCGTGTCAAAAACGTACTTTTTCAGCCTATCCCGAAATGTATCTTATTTTAATCCTAACTTTTGACCCGTTCGTCCAATTTACGCAATATCTATATGAAAATTTAACTACTTTTCGAGAGTAATTCATCTAACAACTTATCATAATCAGTTACTAAGATTTACCTGCTCAGAATCAGATAAGCAGTTACGAATTTTTATATCAAAATCTATTTACGCGTAGTTTTTGATCCGTTAATCGAAATCAAACGATTCTTAAACCAAAAGTTATTAATTTTTCAAGAGAAATACATTTATACACATATCATAAACTGAAAATATCATGTTCATATCAGTAGTATACCAATCAAATTCGTGATCATTCATAAAAACGAGTTAAAACTTCAATTAAACATAACATGAGCATACGGTAACGAAAATTCGAAATTCCAAAGCCCAAACTTATTAATTTTTCAAGAGGATTCTGATTATCTCATAATATTATACATTCAACAAGTTCAAATTTCTGACCTCACACAAAACAAATTCGTGATTCATCAAAAAGTCATCAAACGATCAAATTAACGAATAATATCATGCATACATACAAGGACTTGAGCACTAGACACTATATCTTCCCTAATATGTAACAAAAACATAAAAACTAGAAAATTGGAGTTTTTAAAACTTACTCTAATCAAGAAATTGTTGGTATGGATGTGTAGAGCTCTTCGAGATGAATCCGAATATGTAAACAATTTTATGATCCATTAAGTTTTTAGGGTGTTCTTGAGTGAGAAAGATTGATGATGATGATGATGAATAGTAGTGGGTGTTCTTGAGGAGGGGAAGAATATGTACGTATATGTGTTTGATGAAATGAATTAGGGTTATAAATAGATATGTCACCGGTATATTTCTATCTCAATAATAGATATCACGGATGTAATAATTAATATACACGGGTATTAATGTGTAGTCACGAGTAAATAGATATATCACGGGTATAATAATTAGGTAAACATGGGTATTACTGTAGGGTCACATGTTATAATTAAATTTTTATCCTTTAGCTAAGATCCAATGTATTTTATCTTAATATGATTTCATGACTGGTTAATTTTATATTTATAAAAAAATTATATATATATCTATATTGTTTGAAACTTTTTAAACTCTCGACGTCATACCTGGTTTGTGTGTTTCATATAATACTTATTTATATTTATATTTGTATTTTACATTAAATAAATATTTGTCCTTTATTGAAACATGAATGTTTAACTAATTTTTCTCAAGTTTAATTTAAGAATATCATAATTAATTAAAATGATTTTTAAAACTTAATTATTATATAAAATAATATTTAAAATAAGAATTCATACGTTTCATTGTCTGAAAAGATATTTTTCCTGGTTTCACTAACCGTAGTGTTTTATAAAAAAAAATATTAAAAAGTAGTATAAAAATTTCTTACAACTTGAATCTAAATAGTGATTAGAAATATATACGAATCTAGTGATGTTGAAATTCAATTTAATCATTTATTATATATTTTTATTTATCATTTTATTTTTAAATAAAGTATTTTTATATAATTAAGAAGTTATTAGTTGAAATTATTAACTTTATTATTACTAATTTTCAAAATTTTCTAGTGCTAACTTAACACATATCAAAAGTAGTATGTTCTTAAATATATATAAAAAAATGGCGTTGATTGAATTTAATAAATGGTTGTTAAGTATTTAACGGAAAAAGTCGGGTTATTACAGGTTGAAAGCACAAAAGAAAATCTAACGGTAAATACATTTATAATAGTAAAGATAAATATGTAAGCATATATCTCTATTCATGTATTTATATCCGTATTTCGGGTATTAATGGATATATCGATGGATGAAACTTTTCATCCATGTCTATATCCATATCCATTTAGGTTCATCCATATCCGTAATCATATCCATTTAGGTTCATCCATATCCGTAATCATATCCATTTAGGTTCATCCATATTCATCACAAAGCGGTTAGATCGGGTGGATATCCACTGGATCGGGTGACCATTGTCATCCCTAGCGTCACATCAACATTCATCACCAGGACTAATATAGGACTAAATCACTCTCAATCATCACAAGTCACAACATTCCTAAAAAAAACTTAACCTACTATATTAATTAGATAAACTAATTTACAACAATAAAAAATCAAAGCTAAAATTACAACACATTGATTGATAAACCTTCGTGTTGGAATGCGTCAAAAAGGGCAAAAAGCAAGACGAATGAAATGAGGGCTAGGAGGGTTAAGTAGGGACGATTTGAATGCCAATGTTGCCTTCATGAGGGCTAAGAGCACTCGAAGTCGTTTAATTTTTCTCATCGTTGATCAAATTCGACGATGGTATTTCGCCGCCGTCGACTCCGGCCCAACGTTAAACCAACGTTATCAATCACGGTCGGGCTTTAGTGTCGTCTACACGACGCTGGCTTTGCCGTGTTATCTTCTTTTTTTCTTTATCTTTATTCCTTTTTTCATCATTTAAAATGTTTTTGTTTTTGGTTGTTGCAGACTTGTAGGTGAGCTCAAGAGGTTACAGTTCAAGCCATTTTTTTATTGCCTAAAGGGCATTTTTGTCTTTTCACACCTTTAGATATTTGTTGGTTAGGGCTTAATACACCCACGTCACATTCTACAGTGACACAAAATTCCTTACTACTGCCACCATCTCCGACGTAACCAATGCCGACTTCTTCGCCAACCATCTCCGACGTAACCACCGCCAGTTTCTTCGCCAACCATCTCCGACGTAACCACTTCCGGATTCTTCGCCTATATTTAAGTTTATATAGAAAACGTTGGACCAAAAGTTGGGCTAAATATTATTTGTTATTTTGGACTAAATATAGTTTATATGTTGTTATAAGATTATTTATTATTTACAAGTTGGGCTAAATATTATTTGTTATAAGATTAATGGATCGAAAATTAATTATATAGTTTAAGTTTATATATGTCGTCATTATTTATTATTTATAGTAAATGATCTAAATATTAATAAAAGTATAAAAATAATTTAAGTACTCCATCCGTCTCATTCCAATAGTCCACAGACAAAAAACACGCAGTTTTAGGAAATTCCACTAACTTCATTTCTCCACCAATGAAATATCTTCTCTCTCCAGATCCACCAATGAAATATCTTCTTTTCTTTCTATTTATGGAAGTGAACTATCAGAATGGGACATCCCAAAATAGAACAATGACCTATTGGAATGAGACGGAGGTAGTAATAATTTATAAATAAAATTAAATTAGACACCTACGGAGATGCGTCGGGTCGTCAGACATATGGAGGGGTGTGAAAGACGCATCCAAGCTATGGTAGCACGGACACAACTTTTATACGAGCATCTAGAGCTCGAACTTGAAATACAAGACATTGAGGATATAGAACGCGGCTTTCAGGCATACTTCGCTGATATTTACGACTCCCCCTCGCTGGCAAGTCACATAAAGCTTTTCGACCGGGTACTGGGGGCTATTGGAACTATTTCCTCACTTTTGCCTTCAGTATTAAATGACTCGGTACTCTAAGTGAGGACGAACGGTTGGGAATGATCTAAATACAATCAAAAAATAAGTTACATTTATCGGAAAAACATTTAGGTATAAAAATAAAAACTAGTCCAAAAACATGTGTTTTTAATTTTAATTTATAAAACAAATAAGGGTTTGTCTAATCATATCATTTTCAAGTAAGTGGCAAACCGGTTCACAGAAATCGTCGATCACAAACTTACAAATGAAGTAAATCACAACAATAATAGTACCAATACTAAATAATTAGCATCTATCTATTACTACATATTATATGTATGTACGTATATACAAATAAATATGATCCATACAACATCACAGGCTCTGAGAGCCATTACAAGTGCTACATGATCTACTCTACTAACTAATTTACTTAAAATAAGCTACCAGACACAACGTAAAACAAACAACAACGATACTCCAGCTCCGAGCAGGTTGTTGATTTTGCAATGGTGCGAGAGATTAGTAATGCGTATTTAAAAGTCTGACTTCAAAAGCTTTGAACGCGGAAATACGTTTATGTTTTCATAAGGATCTGCCTGCTCCACATGGATGTAATCCTTTGTCTTAAGTACCTGCAAAAAAAAAAAAAAAAAAAAAAAAAAAAAAAAAAAAAAAAAAAACTTTTTAATTGGCTATGGTTTAGAGCTATTTAATTGTTAGAAAATGGAAATAAACATACGAGTGTCTCAAAGAACATCCTTGATGCCTCTTTGCGTGTTTTTCCATTTAAAAGGTTGTTCACCGAGAGCATATTCTTTCCACGCTCGGCTTCCTTATCAAACATGATTTGAAGATATCTTCCAACGGCCCTGTAACAAATTCAAAATGTTCCAAGTGTAAACACGACAACTTTATTAATGAGAGGCCTATATAAATAACATGTACATTTACATACTTTGTACGCGATGACCATCCGCTGTTGTCAATAACCCGTCCTGTTTCCACATCAGGTGCATCATCACCACCATCATCACCCTCATCATGATCATCATCAAAATTCAAAAAATCTGGAAAACGCGTGTTTATTCAGTTTTGGTGCCACAATATGATGATAATGATAAAACAGTGAAATCGGGAATAAAGAAAAGTAAATGCAAACCTGTATCATTTTCAATTGCAGGATGAGCAAACTCCTGCAGCATGAATAAAAAATAGAAATTTTCACTTGGGTAGATTTTTAATTAATTTAAAAAAAAAATTATAAAGGCACCATAAGCATCCGAAAACATAATCGGTTTACATACCTCATCATCACGCCTATTATTTGCAGGGATATCTTCAACATTCATTTCAGAAGTTACAAAATCTTCACCAAATATACCATTGTAGATCATGTTCTGTTCATTATTAAGCTCGATATTCTGATTTAAGGGTGCGTCCTCATTTACAACCTCTTCGTTTTTCCTGATTTCAGCGTCACGTTTTTCTTCTGATGCTTCTCCAACGATGACAGCATCAGCATTTACATCAGCACTCATGCTACTATCAATATCAATATTGCTATTTATATTCATATTTATATCCCTGCCATAGCCTGGTGGGCCCATTTGCAACATAGCATCCATCTGTTTGGTGTTTGCCACCTCACCCGTTGCCGCTGACGTGTCATCATGATTATAACTCGACACCGAATTACCATGTGTCAGTGATTCAGCCTCGATAGGCATTACAACGTCTGCATCTATATCCATTGCAGTACCCTGCACGTGTTCTGAACTGAATGGTTCAGTCACAACTTTGGTTGTATGCATCGGTGTTTGATTACCATAATATTCTGAACTGAATGGTTCAGCCAAAGGATGCTCAGTAGGCTGAGTTTCAGAGAGATCCTTATCTTCGCTTACGTTTTCGCTACGAACATACGGCCCAACAGAGACACCAATGTTTCCTGTCTCCACTTCGGCTTGAATGTCTTTTTCGTCACTACGGGAATTTAATTTTGGGTCGGGTCCACCTTGTAAAGAAGCATCACGATGCGAGACAACAATTTTACGCAGATCATATGTGTGATTGTGCAAAGAAGCCAATTTGAATGAGACCCCAGTATATACGGGTTCACCAAATAGTTCATGTTCGAAGAATCTTTTTTCAAGCATTGAAATTTCTGGACGAGTGCAAGGTGCTTTCTTTCTTAGTCTTCGTATGTCTTCGGTGTTTGTTAATTGCTGGCGTATTATGCTGTTTAAAAAAAAATGTAAACTTTTAACAGTAATTCAGACAACAAATTAATCTTATGAAAGTAAGTGTAACAAATAAGTGACCATTCATCATGGTTATTATAATATACAAGTCCACAAAAAAAAAAAAAAAAAAAAAAAAAAAAAAAAAAAAAAAAAAAAAACAAAAACAAACTTACTCGCCATGCAAAACCGTGTTATCATCCATAACCGCCTTTTTCCTTTTTAAAATGCCTGTCTTGGGAGTCTTAGGTGCAGATCGACGTCGTTTTGCAGATACAGGTGGAGTAGGCTTCACTTTTAATATTGACGAATTTCTACCAACTGCCCCAAAAGAAATCATCAGTTAAGAACTAAGTAAATTGTTACAAAAGACTAAGGGCCTGTTTACTTTCCACTTAATGATATGTTTTCTGTACAACTTTTAATTCAGTAAGTAAAATTGATTTCTTAATCTGCCACTTAATCTGAAAATTGGTCTGTTTCCATAAGACATAGAATCAGACACCCCTTCAGAATAACCCCTTCAGAATAAGAGGCAAATTCAGAAAAAAGTAAACAGCCCCTTAAAGAAGATGTTCAAACATAAAGAGAAGAGGGAAACCCAATGTGTACCTAAAATTGAAGACAACAAATCCTGATCGTTAACGAGAGGTTGTTCGGTTATATTTGTGTTGAAAATGCCCCAAGATTGATTCAAATCGATACTCTGAGGATACAATGAGCTTTCAGTGAAGCTGCGTTTTTTTCCAGATGTTGACATGTTGGTTTCGGCTGGTGTAGATTCTGGTACGAAGTTCCGGGGTGCATATGAAAGCCCGTGTGGTAACGAGAGAAGCTTCTCGGGGGCGGGAAAGTCGGATGTGTTGGTGTTGATGTTATTTACTTGAACCTCACTTTGAATTACATTGTGCGTTTGTATGTTTGATATGTTAGACGCCAACTGAACTTCATTATTTAAATTAAAATGAGTTACTGGCAAGTTATTAACAAATGCTTCATTTGCATGTGGTCCTTTTCCTGAAAAAAAAAAAATAATAAGACATTTTGATATTAAAGTGAATGTGGGGACCATAATCTATGATAGTTGAAGAGAATAAGTAAGTTTTTTCACCATTACCTTCATGGTTCAGATCAGTGTTGCATGGCCTAAGAGTCGGGAAGCCGAAACTTGGCATCGAAACAGAAAACGTGGAGTCGTTAGGTTGGAACACGGGTTCGGTGCCTGGGTTCAATTTGGTGGTAAGATGATAGGAATTCTCCTGATTCTCTGCAGTATCAGATGTTAAATTAATATATAATATCCAAAAAATAACAATCTGAAATATCTTTAATGTGATTATATGAGAGATACCGTTTCAGATACCTTGATGTTCTGCATGGCTTTCATGGTTGCGTTCAACAGTTTGAACAACAGGTTCAGACATGGAGTTAACATGATGAGCTAAACCAGATACTGTAAAAGGTGTTGAACCAAGATCATTCATTAACATCTGCTCTGTTGCAACAATCTTTGGTAGTGATTTTTCATGTGACTCAAATTGATTATGTGGTGGTTGTTCATGAGACTCATTGTTGGAAGCATTTTCTAAGCTCGTCTGTTTCACTGCAAATTCTGGTATGGTATGAGTTTCTGGTTCTTGATGATCATCACATGCAGAAGTTTCTTGAATGTTGGGTAGATTTGGTTCTTCCCATAATCCAGGAGTACATGGAGCATGGCCATAGTCTACTGGTTGACTGTCTCCATCATCATCATCATCATCATCATCCATTTGCTAATACGGAAAAAAAAAAAAAAAAAAAAAAAAAAAAAAAAAAAAAAAAGATCAAATAAAAGTTAATTATGGGTTGCATAATTCAGATTTCAGATTATACTATAAATTAATGTGGAAACGGTTATGTGTTCCTTTATAGACCTGATCCATAACGCCACTAGGATCATTAGCATAGCCAGATGCCTGAGGATCATTACTGAAATTGAAAGATGTCAAATTTGGTTAGAACGTAGTTATAGGATACGATATTAAGTCAAGATATAAAATATGTAATAAAAACATGTGTATTATGTAAGATATAAAATTATGTAATAACAACAGCGTACTCTGAATTAGATGGCCCAGTAGTATGTTCAGCATTCGCAGCCTTTTCAACCAATACTTCCTGTTGGCATAAAATTTACAAAATTTACAAAAATTACTCTAAATAAACTCATGCAAATTACAACAGATGCGCTTAGTATACTGTATACATGTCTTTAGTTTATAAAATGGTATTTCTTTTGTAAATAGAATGTGAACTCCTATTAGAGTTTAAATTTCGACTACATAAAAGGTAACTATCTACAAAAGAGATTCAAGCGATTTTATAGATAAAAAACTTTTAATGTCCAAAAACAAATTTAATTATGAGACAAAAAAAAAAGTTGTGATTTTTAAGTCAACTCGATCTAGAAGTGATTAGCTCTTGTTACCAAATCACATGTTTATTTACCTGTTCAAGGTCCAAACCAGCTGCATCTCCATCACCAAATCTCTCTGTAAGCGGAAACGGATTATTATTTATTATTATTATAAAATTAAGATATGGAAAAGAATTGCAAATAAAATTTAGGTACGAGTATTAACAGTGGATAAAGAAAACAACCGTCAAGTCCAAATTTGGAGGTAGTATAGACAACACCATCCATAGTATCTTGAAGCGTAATATGCTCCTTTGAACTGATGTGGTGATCAACATAATTACTGCAAAATAAAAATAAAAACATCAACCAAAAATCAGAACAGACTGGCAAAAAGTACCACCAAAAAACAAATAAATTTTTATTTCTACTGTCACAATAAACAGTGTTGTAAAAATCCCGATTAAACCCTGATTAATCCCTTTTTAGAAGCTTACCATTTAGATTCTCCAAAATCCCTCGTCAGTAAAGAATTGGTCGAAGTCAAATTTTGTCAACATATATGAATTTATATTTATTACAGATTTTAAGAGTATTTCAACAATTGAACGATAATGTTTATGTTTCCAGACAATAATGTTAAAGTTGAAGTGCGTTTATGTTTATGTCAAGTTATAATTTTGAAGTCTATTATATACATGTATGTATAAATAATCCAAATTAATTAATCCCCAATTTGGCCGATTAATCTTACAAGGGTTAGGCCAATTAATCCCCCATTAGTGATTTTTACAAGCTTGCATTAGCCTTTGTAATATCTACTCTAAATTGCAACAATGGCAACAAGTGCATATCATTTACTTTTAATTGCATATCATAGAAACAGAGATATTATTAAATACTGATAAACTAACCCCTGTAAAATTTCGCTATCTGGTATCTCAAAGTCATCAAGATCAAAAGTCTCCGGCAGGGTAATTGAGTGATATGGAGCGGTAGATTCTTCTGGTGGCAAGTCAACCGCAGCGGAACGAAAAGCTTGTTTGACTTTAGTCAAAGCCTCGCTGCAATCGTCGAAAAGATAATTGACCTTTTTTGAGTATATCCTAACAACACCAAGCAAAAGATGGCTGGACAACCGGAGTGCAATTGGCATCTCAGGGAAAAGGATCGAGTCTGTTAAAAAAAAAACAGAAAAAATTGGCAGTTTAAGCAAATGTGTAATCGGCCATTGTTAAAGACGTGATTAATTTAACAAGAAAGTAAAATATTAAAAATAAATATACAGTACATATCTAGCAACTTTAATGCCGTAAATTTGACAATTTCAAGTACTTAGAAGTTAACAAGACGGAAAAAGAAATTTGACTTCTATAATGAGTACTGAAACGAAAGATACCAAATGTCAAATAATATACATCTTTTATTACCTGTTTACGCATGCAAACCAACACGATTCATATGATTTAAGAAAATTATAAGTATTACAACTAACAATAACATATGATGGTGAACTCCAGCACATGTTATTTCCACACTTTTCATGCAAATATTTCCTTTAAAAGCTCAGAAAATAAATATTATTGGAAGAGGGATAGGAAAGGTTGAAGCATTTGCAATATATTAAAGCATGTGGCCCAACTTTAAATTAACTATCTGCCAAATGATTACCCGCCTAACAACTGTAAGCTTCGTACGTCTAATTTTTTTGTGTAGCGTAAGGTGTCGGCTCTAAAATTGGAAGTATCCTACATTCACAAACTCCAGCTAATAATAACTATATATTGCATAAGATTCTTGCACAAACCAAAATTCCATCATTATATGACATATTAAATATTAATCAGATAATATCAAATGGTTATTGTTTTATTATATGTCTATCCATTCTATTACGATGCTCATTAAATCCTTGATGCCCACACTCAATATGTCCTGCACGAAAAATGCATACAAGTTTGTAATTAACAAACTCGGTTGGATAGTAGGCCAGACCCATAAAACAAAACAGATTAAAGTTTTAGCATCTGAACTTCCAATAACAGGCGGGATTAATGCAAATTTCTTTGTGATGCGATTTAAAACGTACTAGTTACCATTAGATTCATAGTCATCGTCTTTATCGCAACGGCAAAGTAATAATCCATTACAAGATTACACAAACCTAATACCAACAGTATCATGAAAGAAATCAAGAGTACGAAAAGGCGGAGTGGTTGGATTTTCAACATCAAAGGAAACATGTAATTCATGAAAATAAAAAACAGGTGTGATGGAAGGTTTGTCAAACGAAAGTGAAACGATGGTTAGTCAAGAGGGACCACCATTGTTTTGAAGCATATTTGAAACGAAGTATGAACATATCAGGGAGACCAACAAGAATTTTGGTAAGAAGGTCAAATAATCCCGTCTAAATCCATCCTTCGTTTCAAATCTCTTTCAAAACAACGAAAGTCCCTTTTGACTCACCCTCGTTTCACTCATGTTTGACAAACCTTCCATCTCTTCTAGTATTTATTATCATGAATTGATGTTGAAAATCTGACCACCTCACCTTTTCGTACTCTTGATTTCTATCATGATACCGATGATATTCGAATTGTGAAATCTTATAATGGAATACTAATTTGCCTTTGTGATAAGGACGGTGACTATGAATCTAGTGGTAACCACTAAGTTTTTAATCCCACCACAAATAAAATAAATTTGCATTAATCACGCATGTTATTGGAAGTCCATATGTTAAAACTTTAATCCGTTTGATGGTGTTGGCCTACCATCCAACCGAGTGTGTTCATGACAAACTTGCAGGCATTCTTCGTGCAGGACATATCCTGAGCGTAGGCAGCAAGGGTTTAATGAGCGTGTAAATAGAATGTACCCTAATGAGCCTCTTTCATCTAAATGTAAAATAAAATGATCATTTCCTTCTGCAGTTTCATCCAGCAAACTGCAGTTACTTAAGAGTTTCCAAAAGGAATACACTTCTTAGCTCATGAAAGTTCTTTTAGCTTAAAGCCATAAATTACTTGCCTAACAGAGTACTAAACCAATTAACTTAACTAATAAGCCACACTCAACAAAGATATACATAAAGAAAGCATTTATTAGAGATTAGTCTATTAAGTTTTATATCAGGTACAACAAATGATATGACCTAATAAAGAAAACATGTATATTACCTACTGATACACCAATATCAGTGTCTGCAACCTGATTCTTACGAAGCTTCCTCTCCAAATGTGCTGCGATCCATATTGTCCCTAAAGGACCCTTTTTTGCTAATATAAACTGTGAATAAAACATCCTTCCTTCAAAATTTCATAAACAAACCCTAAATTAAAAAAAGCCCCAATTTTGGCAGTAGCTTGCTTTGACTTCAATCGGGTCCAAAGCCTGAAGTGTGATAGCTCATTAATTATCAAATCAACAACTCTAATTTCGTTTTAAAACCCAGAACTGACCTAAATTAAATCACTAGAAACCCTAAAGAGAATATGTTAAATTAAAAACCTAGATTCAAGAAAAAATTAGATTAGATGATAGATCGGGAAAGATTAGGTATTTACGAAATTGACCTTGCACAAGTAGTATTTGGAATGAAATCAAAGGGGGGTTTTCGATAATTCTGGTGAATTTTATTTTTTGAAACAGATCTAAACGGAAGAGAGAGAGAGAAGAAAGTGGTGTCGGAAGGAAGATGGGTGTGTGTGAAACTGGATTTGGTTCAAACACTACTGGGTCCGCGGCGCATAGGGTCACACAAAATGGACTGTAAATTTTGTAGCATGCCACAAACCATACTTGGTGTTAGTTGCGGTTTGTGCTTATTCTGAATAGGCAAGTAGGAAAAAAAGGTAAAAATAAAAAAAAATGTGAAGGTAAATGAAAAATAAGTAGAGAAAAGGGTAAAAAAAAAAAAAAAAATTTATGTTTTCGACCTTTTGTTAAATTGAAAAAGGAGTTCAAGTTCAAGTGAACAGATAACTTGGTGTTATTTTTGTCTTAACTATCTTCAAAAATCATTAAGGAATATTTATTCTCTCTATATCTTCGTTTATTAACCATATGCTCAATTGGAACTCACATAGACACAAGTTTGTGTTCATTTTCTAATTAACCATATATTCAATATTCAATTAGAACTGACATAAACATAGATTCATGTTCGTTTTCTAGCTTCGGATTGAGTGCAGTAGCCTCGGAACTACTGTTCACTCATAATCAAACTTCTAACTTACTTTTTTTTCCCCTTCTTTGTTTCACATTTTCACTTTCATTTTTCACCTGCAAACTTCTCTTGCATCGCCGAACTTAACCCCTCCTAGTCCTTACCAACCTCTAGGAAATAAAGTGTTAATGTAGAAAAAAGATGCCGCAACCAAGCTAGAGCTAGGATTTATCATTACGGCGGACTAATTTTTCCTTAAAAACAAAAAAGATACAAGTCCAAGTCATAATACGAAAAATCTCATAATCTATAAATGGTTGAGACAAATAAAAATTGAGATAATTTATGTTATGTAAAATAAATTTAGCCCTTTTATCACTATTAATAATTCAACAAAATGAGGATATAGTTGGTATTAATATTAATAACCTAATTGAATGCAACATGTGAAAATTATATTTATTTATTTATCTATTAAATTCTATGAAAATGCCATTGAGGTGACATCACTTCTTAATTAAAACTATATCTTAAAAATAGACAAAATTACGCTCGTCGTCCCTGAACTTGTATCCAGTCTTCTCAGATCATACTTAAACTTTTATTTTTGCTGGCGTCGTCCCTATTGTTGTACTTTGTAACCCCGGTCGTCCCTCCGCCTACATTCCGTCCATTCTTTCTGTTAAACTCACTCATGTGCAAGACACATGAGGGTATTTTAGTCTTTCTACTAATTTTTATTTATATAATTAAATTTTTCTCTTCTTTTCTTTTTATCCATTATCATCATTTTCCCATCTTCAAAGTTCAAACCCACTAGCTAGTTTGCTACCTCCAAACACTCAAAAAACTCTACTACCTCGAACAAACAATCAAACATTTCTATTTTTAGATTCTTTTGGCACAATAAAAAATTGCAAAGATGGGGTGGGTTAGTAACTGGTCAAAATTGGTCCTAAATGGATTGGCTATGACTACGATAGCCTACAAATACTTTTTCTCCATTTTTATAAATTATTAATGATTCATTAAAAATAAAAGATGTACATTTCCCATTCCAGGAATCATTCTAAGCTTGATTGGCTTACCCGATACCTATCATTCCCGCAAGTTTTTTTTTTCCACAACCGAAATTTCTCAATTCATTTGTAAATAGGTCGAATTCACGAGTGCTAGTAAGTTTTTTTTGGTAAAAAGTCAACCTCTTAAAACACTCAGAGCTGCTCTACCTCTTGAATCTCCATCAAGCTTAGTTAAAATGGCTCCAATAATTCCAATTTCAAGGTTAAAAGTTGTTACCAGGTTTGCAAATTAATAATTTATTAACAAAGTTAGTTTGCTAATAAATATAAGACATTATTTCTGAGATAGTTCCTTCGATCATACACCACCCATCATTCTGTAGCCGCCGCCATCACTCCCTGCTTCTTGTTTCAGATCTTGTTTTGAAGGGTGTATGTTCAAATCTTGTTTGTTTCAAATGTGAAGGGTGTATGATTTGAGATTTCAATTTCGAGATCTCGTTGTGTGTTTATGGTTTCTGAAATATATTGTTAAGGTTTTTGAAAAATGATTTAAGGTTTATGATTTTGATTTAACTGTACGGATTGTGTGATTTTTAGATTTGGGTTTGTAGATGTGAATTCGGTTAAATATTAGGGTTTGTGATTTGGGGTTGAATGAAGAAGGAAAGTGGAGTGAAAAATGATAAAACAAGAATAAAATGACAAAACTACCCTCACATGTCTCGTACATGCTACAGTTTAACAGAATATTTAGACGGAATGTAGACGGAGGGACGACGGACGTTATAATTTACAACATCAGGGATGACGCTAGCAAAAAAAAAAGTTTAAGGATGACCTGAGAAGGCTGGATACAAGTTCAGGGACGACGATCGTAATTTTGTCTTAAAAATATTTTGGAACAGCTGTCACATTTATAGCAACACTAGATGACATCATCCACATAATTTAATTTGAATTAATTAATAATTAATAATATATTAAATAATACGGATTAAAATTAATTTATTAAACAAAAGGAAAATTAGATTGTGATAAATTAAAGCACGCGTATTTCCTCCTCCAATTACCGAATCATTTCTCTGACATAAAATACACGCCTATTACCTTCTAACCTTCTTCATAGAAACCCTAACCCATACCAGAAGATAACCATCACTCTTTTTCTCTTCACCATCAGCTTTTCTTTTCTGTACGTGCGATTCAAATTCAAATTGAATATAATTCTAGGAAATCTAATCGATCCTCCTCATCATCATTCAACCCTGATGTTAGATTATTTTTTTAAGCCATCAACAACCAATCGACACCTGAATTATTTTGGCTTAAGGTATGTCAATCTTTCATTGTTCTACATATATATTTTGATTATTATTTGATGTAATTTTTGGCTTAAGTTTGAATCTTTAATATTGATTTGGGTGTTAGGGTTTACTGTTTACAGGTTCTGAGTAATACTTATAAAATTACTCAATTGACTTTGATTTGCTTTGAAAAGAATCTGAAGAGTTTGTAAGTCATGTAAGGGTTTTTATTCTGATCTTCTTCTTGTCGTGTGTAAAAGTTCCTCGGACAACAAAAAATATCATAGAGTCCCGCATAAGGCTTCAAGTTTTTTGTGTTTTGCCCTAAGTTATGGCTAAACTTTCATTGTTTTACTTAGAGTTTCATTATTATATGCTGCAAATTTTGGCTTAAGTTTGAATCTAATAGTTGATTTCGAGAAAAAAACCAAGTTTCTTCGATGGAGAATTCAGTTTTTTGAAAAAAGCATCATGAAACTTGATTTCTGTCCTCATGGGATTTCTACAATTGTACAAGTTATTGATTTCAAAAATTCTATAATCAAGCTTTGCAGTTGGTTCGGGATAATTAACCTGATTTTTTCTAATGGGTTTTACTTATATGGTTTGATAATAGACTTTGTTATTGAAGTAATTAGTACTGTCTTATGATTCTGTTGAATGTAGAGTGCCTAGAGAATGAAGACAATTAGTTATTATGAATGTGCATAGAAGGTATTTGATGAAATGTCTCAATTGCAGTTGTAGTGTCGGTACCAGAAGTTCGTTGACGCGATGTGCATTATCTATTTATGGGCTACATATGGATATTCATCAGGTGAGCTTTTGATTTTTACTGTTAGTCAGTTGTTTGATTTAGGTTTTCTTTTTCTTAATATTGTTAGTTTATGAGTTTTAGTTCTATTTGTCCAAATAGTTATTTATAACCAAATATTCATCAATCAGCTTGTGTTGGTTATATTTGTATGCTAACATATATTTTGTGAATGGTTCTCATTTATTAGTATAGTAATGGAGAGGGAGATAATGTTTGTTAAAATACAAAACATGATAGTAGGTTATGCTTCAATTAATTTTTGTGTTCGCCTTTAGCAATTTGTAGTGTTGTGGTGTGAGGAAGTTGTACTCATGAATTCAATATTGATTTTTGAAGGAGAATAATTATGCACCGTGCAGTTTGAATAGGTAACACTCGAACCGTTTACCTTTACTCACAGTGTCAACATTTTTACTTCCTATAATTATCTATATTTGTGAATTTGCAGATCAGGGCAGCAGTGTATGCTTTGAGGAAGAAACTTAGCTTATTTGAAGAAAGGTTACTAAAGTACTCTTTGTATGCGAGTGTCTGAGATACATCCTTTCACAAATGTAAGTATTTTGGTTTATATTTGACAGAAGGTGTTTGATGTAATGACTGTAACACTTATAATTTTGTGTCTGTTGTGGTGATTCAATATCAGTTGTGTGTGAGCATTGTTAAAAGTGTTATAAAATTTTAATGGATGGTTAATTTGTGGATGATAATTAAAAGTGATAGTACTAAGGTTATGATTCACAAGTGCAAACAACTTCAATAGAGGGTTGTTATTTATTTGAGTTCAATTTATGGATTTATGTAATCAGATAATATGTTTTGTTGAGAAGTATTGATTATTGAAGGATTTGTTTGTTATCAGGTTGTACAAATTATCATAAGTGAGCTTAATCACAAGGGGCACTTCAGGTAGTTTCAAGTTTGCTTTTCAGGTAGTTTCAATTACATAACCAGTTTGCTTTTCAGGTAGTTTCAAGAAGATCAATAGAATCAAAAAAAGCAAGAAGAAGTGGGTATCACTTTGCAAGAAAATATCATGTTATTCATCATTTATGTCACTATTTTTATGATGTGTAGCCGCGTAGATTTTCATGCAGTCCTGGAACTTATTGTAATTTATATATGTGTTATGTAGCCTTTTTGACCCACATTGATATTCATTTGGTTTCTCAATCTATTTGATTGGAGTTAGATCCATGATTATATGATTATAGACTTCACTCATGAATGCAGTTTAGCTTAAGAACAAATCTATATTGAAACTCCCCAATTGCAACATTCCTTCATGTTCAAAAATTGATTGATTTTTAAATACATACCATGGATGTTGTAATTATAGGGTATTAATCAGTAATTCATATTCCAAGTTTCAAACGCATGGTGTTTTTACTCTCATTCTTAAAACAAGTACTAATATAAATAATCATTCAACAATTTTCCTTTTAAAAACCCGTAATTCTACGGGTCTCTTCACTAGTTATATGTATGCTAGAAATGAACTTGAGCAATTGTCAAAATTATGTAGTAGGAGTCACTATTATCATGTTGTGGGAGTTAACGTTTTCATTTTCTTAATATTATCATGGAATACATTATCTCCATTAGTCTTCATTTCTTGTATGATATTGCTATCCGATGAAATACAATTTAAAACAGTCATCTAACTTTGGTAGTGTTTATAAACTTATAATTTTTTAGCCCTCGATAAACACTAACTTTGGTAGTGTTTATGAATATAATATCGAGGGCTAGTACTGAAATGTCCCGTTCTTATTGATTAAAAACGTTCCATATTAATTGATTTCGTTGCGAGGTTTTGACCTCTATATGAGACGTTTTTCAAAGACTGCATTCATTTTTAAAACAAACCATAACCTTTATTTCATAAATAAAGGTTTAAAAAGCTTTACGTAGATTATCAAATAATGATAATCTAAAATATCCTGTTTACACACGACCATTACATAATGGTTTACAATACAAATATGTTACATCGAAATCAGTTTCTTGAATGCAGTTTTTACACAATATCATACAAGCATGGACTCCAAATCTTGTCCTTATTTTAGTATGCAACAGCGGAAGCTCTTAATATTCACCTGAGAATAAACATGCTTTAAACGTCAACAAAAATGTTGGTGAGTTATAGGTTTAACCTATATATATCAAATCGTAACAATAGACCACAAGATTTCATATTTCAATACACATCCCATACATAGAGATAAAAAATCATTCATATGGTGAACACCTGGTAACCGACATTAACAAGATGCATATATAAGAATATCCCCATCATTCCGGGACACCCTTCGGATATGATATAAATTTCGAAGTACTAAAGCATCCGGTACTTTGAATGGGGTTTGTTAGGCCCAATAGATCTATCTTTAGGATTCGCGTCAATTAGGGTGTCTGTTCCCTAATTCTTAGATTACCAGACTTAATAAAAAGGGGCATATTCGATTTCGATAATTCAACCATAGAATGTAGTTTCACGTACTTGTGTCTATTTTGTAAATCATTTATAAAACCTGCATGTATTCTCATCCCAAAAATATTAGATTTTAAAAGTGGGACTATAACTCACTTTCACAGATTTTTACTTCGTCGGGAAGTAAGACTTGGCCACTGGTTGATTCACGAACCTATAACAATATATACATATATATCAAAGTATGTTCAAAATATATTTACAACACTTTTAATATATTTTGATGTTTTAAGTTTATTAAGTCAGCTGTCCTCGTTAGTAACCTACAACTAGTTGTCCACAGTTAGATGTACAGAAATAAATCGATAAATATTATCTTGAATCAATCCACGACCCAGTGTATACATATCTCAGTATTGATCACAACTCAAACTATATATATTTTGGAATCAACCTCAACCCTGTATAGCTAACTCCAACATTCACATATAGAGTGTCTATGGTTGTTCCGAAATATATATAGATGTGTCGACATGATAGGTCGAAACATTGTATACGTGTCTATGGTATCTCAAGATTACATAATATACAATACAAGTTGATTAAGTTATGGTTGGAATAGATTTGTTACCAATTTTCACGTAGCTAAAATGAGAAAAATTATCCAATATTGTTTTACCCATAACTTCTTCATTTTAAATCCATTTTGAGTGAATCAAATTGCTATGGTTTCATATTGAACTCTATTTTATGAATATAAACAGAAAGAGTATAGGTTTATAGTCGGAAAAATAAGTTACAAGTCGTTTTTGTAAAGGTAGTCATTTCAGTCGAAAGAATGACGTCTAGATGACCATTTTAGAAAACATACTTCCACTTTGAGTTTAACCACAATTTTTGGATATAGTTTCATGTTCATAATAAAAATCATTTTCTCAGAATAACAACTTTTAAATCAAAGTTTATCATAGTTTTTAATTAACTAACCCAAAACAGCCCGCGGTGTTACTACGACGGCGTAAATCCGGTTTTACGGTGTTTTTCGTGTTTCCAGATTTTAAATCATTAAGTTAGCATATCATATAGATATAGAACATGTGTTTAGTTAATTTTAAAAGTCAAGTTATAAGGATTAACTTTTGTTTGCGAACAAGTTTAGAATTAACTAAACTATGTTCTAGTGATTACGAGTTTAAACCTTCGAATAATATAGTTTTATATATATGAATCGAATGATGTTATGAACATCATTACTACCTCAAGTTTAGTAGGTAAACCTACTGGAAGTGACAAGAAATGATCTAGCTTCAAAGGATCTTGGATGGCTTGAAAGTTCTTGAAGTAGGATCATGACTCAAAAACAAGTTCAAGTAAAATTTTTACTCGAATTAAGATAGTTTATAGTTATAGAAATTGAATCAAAGTTTGAATATGAATATTACCTTGAATAAGAAAGATAACCTACTATATATAACAAAGGTTTCTTGATCTTAGATGATTACTTGGAATGGATTAGAAAGCTTGGAAGTAAATTAGTAAACTTGAAGGGATTTTTGAAGTGTTCTTGAAGTGTTCTTCCTATGATGATTATAGCTTGATTCTTGAAGTGATTTTTGATGAAGATGATGATTAACTACTGGAAAAATACGTTCATAATAGTGTGTGTGTGTGTTGAGAGAGAATTAGAAAGAGAATTGGAAGTGAAATGGAGTGAATGATGAGTGGTAATTGGTGAGTGGTGAGTGGGGTTAAAAGGAGTTCTAGTTAGTTGACTAGCTCATGGTAGAAGTTAAAATTGATTAGTCATACATGACATAATCAAGAGTGGAATCCCATGCTAGTTCCTATTGGTATATACCCATAGTAAGTACGTTTTGAAGCTGTGTATAATACGGGTAAGAATACGACTAGAATTCTTGACGAAAGAAAAGAATGGGAAAGTAACTGTAACCATTTTCGTTAAGTATGAGTGTTTTGATATATGTCTTGAAGTCTTCCAAAAGTATTTTAATACATCTAAATACACTACATGTATATACATTTTAACTGAGTCGTTAAGTCATCGTTAGTCGTTACATGTAAGTGTTGTTTTGAAACTTTTAAGTTAACGATCTCAATTAATTTTGTTAACCCATTGTTTATTATATCTAATGAGATGTTAAATTATTATATTATCATGATATTATGATATATTAATATATCTTAATATGATATATATACATTTAAATGTCGTTACAACGATAATCGTTACATATATGTCTCGTTTCGAAATCCTTAAGTTAGTAGTCTTGTTTATATGTATATAACTCATTGTTAATATACTTGTGGAGATACTTACTTATCATAATCTCATGTTAACCATATGTATATCCATATATATATCGTCATGTCGTTTTTACAAGTTTTAACGTTCGTGAATCGCCGATCAATTTGGGTGGTCAATTGTCTATATGAAACATATATCAATTAATCAAGTCTTAACAAGTTTGATTGCTTAACATGTTGGAAAAATTTAATCATGTAAATATCAATCTCAATTAATATATATAAACATGGAAAAGTTCGGGTCACTACAGTACCTACTCGTTAAATAAATTTCGTCCCGAAATTTTAAACTGTTGAAGGTGTTGACGAATCTTCTGGAAATAGATGCGGGTATTTCTTCTTCATCTGATCTTCACGCTCCCAGGTAAACTCGGGTCCTCTACGAGCATTCCATCGAACCTTAACAATTGGTATCTTGTTTTGCTTAAGTCTTTTAACCTCAGGATCCATTATTTCGACGGGTTCTTCGATGAATTGGAGTTTTTCGTTGATTTGGATTTCATCTAACGGAATAGTGAGATCTTCTTTAGCAAAACATTTCTTCAAATTCGAGACGTGGAAAGTGTTATGTACAGCCGCGAGTTGTTGAGGTAACTCAAGTCGGTAAGCTACTGGTCCGACACGATCAATAATCTTGAATGGTCCAATATACCTTGGATTTAATTTCCCTCGTTTACCAAATCGAACAACGCCTTTCCAAGGTGCAACTTTAAGCATGACCATCTCTCCAATTTCAAATTCTATATCTTTTCTTTTAATGTCAGCGTAGCTCTTTTGTCGACTTTGGGCGGTTTTCAACCGTTGTTGAATTTGGATGATCTTCTCGGTAGTTTCTTGTATAATCTCCGGACCCGTAATCTGTCTATCCCCCACTTCACTCCAACAGATCGGAGACCTGCACTTTCTACCATAAAGTGCTTCAAACGGCGCCATCTCAATGCTTGAATGGTAGCTGTTGTTGTAGGAAAATTCTGCTAACGGTAGATGTCGATCCCAACTGTTTCTGAAATCAATAACACATGCTCGTAGCATGTCTTCAAGCGTTTGTATCGTCCTTTCGTTCTGCCCATCAGTTTGTGGATGATAGGCAGTACTCATGTCTAGACGAGTTCCTAATGCTTGCTGTAATGTCTGCCAGAATCTTGAAATAAATCTGCCATCCCCATCAGAGATAATAGAGATTGGTATTCCATGTCTGGAGACGACTTCCTTCAAATACAGTCATGCTAACTTCTCCATCTTGTCATCTTCTCTTATTGGCAGAAAGTGTGCTGATTTGGTGAGACGATCAACTATTACCCAAATAGTATCAAAACCACTTGCAGTCCTTGGCAATTTAGTGATGAAATCCATGGTAATGTTTTCCCATTTCCATTCTGGGATTTCGGGTTATTAAAGTAGACCTGATGGTTTCTGATGCTCAGCTTTGACCTTAGAACACGTCAAACATTCTCCTACGTATTTAGCAACATCGGCTTTCATACCCGGCCACCAAAAATGTTTCTTGAGATCCTTGTACATCTTCCCCATTCCAGGATGTATTGAGTATCTGGTTTTATGAGCTTCTCTAAATACCATTTCTCTCATATCTCCAAATTTTGGTACCCAAATCCTTTCAGTCCTATACCGGGTTCCATCTTCCCGAATAATATTAAGATGCTTCTCCGATCCTTTGGGTATTTCATCCTTTAAATTTCCCTCTTTTAAAACTCCTTGTTGCGCCTCCTTTATTTGAGTAGTAAGGTTATTATGAATCATTATATTCATAGATTTTACTCGAATGGGTTCTCTGTCCTTCTTGCTCAAGGCATCGGCTACCACATTTGCCTTCCCCGGGTGGTAACGAATCTCAAAGTCGTAATCATTCAATAATTCAATCCACCTACGCTGCCTCATATTCAGTTGTTTCTGATTAAATATGTGTTGAAGACTTTTGTGGTCGGTATATATAATACTGTTGACCCCATATAAGTAGTGCCTCCAAGTCTTTAATGCAAAAACAACCGCGCCTAATTCCAAATCATGCGTCGTATAATTTTGCTCCTGAATCTTCAATTGTCTAGACGCATAAGCAATCACCTTCGTTCGTTGCATTAATACACAACCGAGACCTTGCTTTGATACGTCACAATAAATCACAAAATCATCATTCCCTTCAGGCAATGACAATATAGGTGCCGTAGTTAGCTTTTTCTTCAATAACTGAAACGCTTTCTCTTGTTCATCATTCCATTCAAATTTCTTCCCTTTATGCGTTAATGCAGTCAAGGGTTTTGCTATTCTGGAAAAGTCTTGGATGAACCTTCTGTAGTAACCAGCTAGTCCTAAAAACTGGCGTATGTGTTTCGGAGTTTTCGGGGTTTCCCACTTTTCAACAGTTTCTATCTTTGCCGGATCCACCTTAATACCTTCTTTGTTCACTATGTGACCGAGGAATTGAACTTCTTCCAACCAAAATGCACACTTTGAAAACTTAGCGTACAATTATTCCTTCCTCAATACTTCTAACACCTTTCTCAAATGTTCACCGTGTTCTTGGTCATTCTTTGAGTAAATAAGTATGTCATCAATGAAAACAATGACAAACTTGTCAAGGTATGGTCCACACACTCGGTTCATAAGGTCCATGAACACAGCTGGTGCATTAGTTAAACCAAACGGCATGACCATAAACTCGTAATGACCGTAACGTGTTCTGAAAGCAGTCTTTGGAATATCATCTTCTTTCACCCGCATTTGATGATACCCGGAACGTAAGTCAATCTTTGAATAAATAGACGAGCCTTGTAGTTGATCAAATAAGTCGTCGATTCTCGGTAGTGGGTAGCGGTTCTTGATGGTAAGTTTGTTCAACTCTCGGTAGTCGATACACAACCTGAATGTACCATCTTTCTTCTTGACAAACAAAACAGGAGCTCCCCACGGTGACGTGCTTGGTCGAATGAAACCATGCTCTAAAAGTTCTTGTAATTGGCTTTGCAGTTCTTTCATCTCACTGGGTGCGAGTCTGTAAGGAGCACGAGCTATTGGTGCAGCTCCTGGTACAAGATCTATTTGAAATTCAACGGATCAATGTAGGGGTAATCCCGGTAATTCTTTTGGAAATACATCGGGAAATTCTTTTGCGACGGGAACATCATTGATGCTCTTTTCTTCAGTTTGTACTTTCTCGACGTGTGCTAGAACAGCATAGCAACCTTTTCTTATTAGTTTTTGTGCCTTCAAATTACTAATAAGATGTAGCTTCGTGTTGCCCTTTTCTCCGTACACCATTAAGGGTTTTCCTTTTTCTCGTATAATGCGAATTGCATTTTTGTAACAAACGATCTCTGCTTTCACTTCTTTCAACCAGTCCATACCGATTATCACATCAAAACTCCCTAACTCTACTGGTATCAAATCAATCTTAAATGTTTCGCTAACCAGTTTAATTTCTCGATTCCGACATATATTATCTGCTGAAATTAATTTACCATTTGCTAATTCGAGTAAAAGTTTACTATCCAAAGGCGTCAATGGACAACTTAATTTAGCACAAAAATCTCTACTCATATAGCTTCTATCCACACCCGAATCAAATAAAACGTAAGCAGATTTATTGTCAATAAGAAATGTACCCGTAACAAGCTCCGGGTCTTCCTGTGCCTCTGCCGCATTAATATTGAAAACTCTTCCGCGGCCTTGTCCATTCGTGTTCTCCTGGTTCGAGAAATTTCTAATAATGTGGCCCGGTTTTCCATATTTATAACAAACTACATTGGCATAACTTGCTCCGACACTACTTGCTCCGCCATTACTCGTTCCGACACCATTTGTTCCTTTCGTTCTATTAACCCCTGGTCCGTAGACCTCACACTTCACCGCGCTATGACCATTTCTTTTACACTTGTTGCAAAATTTGGTGCAGAACCCCGAGTGATACTTTTCACACCTTTGGCATAGCTGCTTCTGATTGTTGTTGTTGTTGCGGTTATTATTGTTGTTGGGATGATTGTTGTAGTTACTGTTGTTGTTGTTGTTGTTGTTGTTGTTGTTGTTGTTGGGCTGTTTGTTGTAGTTGCGATTGATGTTGCGATTGTTGGGATAATTGTTGCGATTATTGTTGTAATTGCTGTTGTTGTTGTATTGGTGATTCTTATCACCGTTTTCCTCCCACTTTCTTTTGACTTGCTTCACATTAGCCTCTTCAGCAGCCTGTTCTTTAATTCTTTCTTCAATCTGGTTCACTAGTTTGTGAGCCATTCTACATGCCTGTTGTATGGAGGCGGGCTCGTGTGAACTTATATCTTCTTGGATTCTTTCCGGTAATCCTTTCACAAACGCGTCGATCTTCTCTTCCTCATCTTCGAATGCTCCTGGACACAATAGGCATAATTCTGTGAATCGTCTTTCGTACGTGGTAATATCAAATCCTTGGGTTCGTAACCCTCTAAGTTCTGTCTTGAGCTTATTGACCTCGGTTCTGGGACGGTACTTCTCGTTCATCAAGTGCTTGAATGCTGACCACGGTAGTGCGTACGCATCGTCTTGTCCCACTTGCTCTAGATAGGTATTCCACCATGTTAATGCAGAACCTGTGAAGGTATGCTTAGCGTACTTTACTTTGTCCTCTTCAGTACACTTACTTATGGCAAACACCGATTCGACCTTCTCGGTCCACCGTTTCAATCCGATCGGTCCTTCGGTTCCATCAAATTCCAAAGGTTTGCAGGCAGTGAATTCTTTGTAGGTGCATCCTACACGATTTCCTTTACTGCTAGATCCAAGGTTATTGTTGGTATGTAGCGCAGCCTGTACTGCGGCTATGTTTGAAGCTAGAAAAGTACGGAATTCCTCTTCATTCATATTCACGGTGTGTCGAGTAGTCGGTGCCATTTCCTTCAAAATAGTCAAATGGAACAAGTTAATCATACAGAATATTAAGAGTAGTTAATAGTATTTCGTAGCATAATATGAACTCATTTATAAAAGCTTTTTCTTCATATTAGCATTTTACAAGTTTAAATTCGGGTAGTACCTACCCGTTAAGTTCATACTTAGTAGCTAATATACAATTCAACTACTACAATTCTATATGAAAAACTGATTATAATAATATTTCGCGTTCAAACTTTTACACAATATTTTACAAACTTACAATACCACTTATTTTACATATAGCATGAAATATAGCACACAATAAATTTGATACAAGATGGTTGTGAAGATAATTCTAGCTAGTACACAAGTCGTTCAGCAAAGGCAATAAAGACACGTAATTCATACGTCCAGAAACAAGTCATGCATTCTGGTTTTACTAGGATTACTTCCCATCCTTGGTCTTGTGGAACATAACCGTTATGGCCGTTGATAAGACAGCGTGTTGTAACGTCGTCAAAGGGACGAGGGTTACGTAATGTCCAACAGTCCCGTAACAATCTAAAAACCTCATTTCTTACCCCAATTACCGACTCCGTCACTTGTGGGAACGTTTTGTTTAATAGTTGTAGCCCGATGTTCTTGTTCTCACTTTGGTGAGAAGCGAACATTACTAATCCGTAAGCATAACATGCTTCTTTATGTTGCATGTTAGCCGCTTTTTCTAAATCACGAAGTCCAATATTCGGATATATTGAGTCAAAATAATTTCTTAACCCATTGCGTAAAATAGCATTTGGGTTCCCCGCAATATATGCGTCAAAGTAAACACATCGTAACTTATAGATTTCCCAATGTGATATCCCCCATCTTTCGAAGGAAAGCCTTTTATAAACCAAGGCATTCTTGGAACGTTCTTCGAATGTCTTACAAACTGATCTCGCCTTAAATAGTTGTGCCGAAGAATTCTGACCGACTCTAGACAAGATTTCATCAATCATGTCTCCGGGTTGGTCTCTTAAAATATTGGGTTGTCTATCCATTTTGTGTTTTTTTATACTGTAAAATAGACAAGAGTTAGATTCATAAAAAAAATACTTATTAATACAAGCAATTTTTACATATATCATAAAGCATAAGCACACTATATTATATATATTACACCACACGAATACAACTATCTTATTCCGACTCGCTTGTTTCTTCTTCTTTGGTTTTGGTTCATTTTGCCAAGTTTCTAGGGATATATGATGTTCCCCTAATACGAGCCGTCGTTATCCACATTGGTTTAGAAAAACCTGGTGGTTTAGAGGTTCCCGGGTCATTGTTACAACTTAACGACTTCGGGGGTTGACGATACATATAAAGTTTATCGGGGTTGGAATTAGATTTCTCTATTTTTATGCCCTTTCCCTTATTATTTTCTTTTGCCTTTTTAAATTCAGTTGGGGTAATTTCTATAACATCATCGGAATTCTCGTCGGAATCCGATTCATCGGAGAATTGGTAATCCTCCCAATATTTTGCTTCCTTAGCGGAAACACCATTGACCATAATTAACCTTGGTCGGTTGGTTGAGGATTTTCTTTTACTTAACCGTTTTATTATTTCCCCCACCGGTTCTATTTCTTCATCCGGTTCCGATTCTTGTTCCGGTTCTGATTCTTCTTCTGGTTCCGACTCTTCTTCCGGTTCCTCTTCGGGAACTTGTGAATCAGTCCACGAATCATTCCAATTTACATTTGACTCTTCATTATTATTAGGTGAGTCAATGGGACTTGTTCTAGAGGTAGACATCTATCACATAATATCAAACGCGTTAAGAGATTAATATATCACATAATATTCACATGTTAAAAATATATAGTTTCCAACAAAATTTGTTAAGCAATCATTTTTCAAGTAAACACGGTCGAAGTCCAGACTCACTAATGCATCCTAACAAACTCGATAAGACACACTAATGCAAAATTCTGGTTCTCTAAGACCAACGCTCTGATACCAACTAAAATGTCCCGTTCTTATTGATTAAAAACGTTCCATATTAATTGATTTCGTTGCGAGGTTTTGACCTCTATATGAGACGTTTTTCAAAGACTGCATTCATTTTTAAAACAAACCATAACCTTTATTTCATAAATAAAGGTTTAAAAAGCTTTACGTAGATTATCAAATAATGATAATCTAAAATATCCTGTTTACACACGACCATTACATAATGGTTTACAATACAAATATGTTACATCGAAATCAGTTTCTTGAATGCAGTTTTTACACAATATCATACAAGCATGGACTCCAAATCTTGTCCTTATTTTAGTATGCAACAGCGGAAGCTCTTAGTATTCACCTGAGAATAAACATGCTTTAAACGTCAATAAAAATGTTGGTGAGTTATAGGTTTAACCCATATATATCAAATCGTAACAATAGACCACAAGATTTCATATTTCAATACACATCCCATACATAGAGATAAAAAATCATTCATATGGTGAACACCTGGTAACCGACATTAACAAGATGCATATATAAGAATATCCCCATCATTCCGGGACACCCTTTGGATATGATATAAATTTCGAAGTACTAAAGCATCCGGTACTTTGGATGGGGTTTGTTAGGCCCAATAGATCTATCTTTAGGATTCGCGTCAATTAGGGTGTCTGTTCCCTAATTCTTAGATTACCAGACTTAATAAAAAGGGGCATATTCGATTTCGATAATTCAACCATAGAATGTAGTTTCACGTACTTGTGTCTATTTTGTAAATCATTTATAAAACCTGCATGTATTCTCATCCCAAAAATATTGGATTTTAAAAGTGGGACTATAACTCACTTTCACAGATTTTTACTTCGTCGGGAAGTAAGACTTGGCCACTGGTTGATTCACGAACCTATACCAATATATACATATATATCAAAGTATGTTCAAAATATATTTACAACACTTTTAATATATTTTGATGTTTTAAGTTTATTAAGTCAGCTGTCCTCGTTAGTAACCTACAACTAGTTGTCCACAGTTAGATGTACAGAAATAAATCGATAAATATTATCTTGAATCAATCCACGACCCAGTGTATACGTATCTCAGTATTGATCACAACTCAAACTATATATATTTTGGAATCAACCTCAACCTTGTATAGCTAACTCCAACATTCACATATAGAGTGTCTATGGTTGTTCCGAAATATATATAGATGTGTCGACATGATAGGTCGAAACATTGTATACGTGTCTATGGTATCTCAAGATTACATAATATACAATACAAGTTGATTAAGTTATGGTTGGAATAGATTTGTTGCCAATTTTCACGTAGCTAAAATGAGAAAAATTATCCAATCTTGTTTTACCCATAACTTTTTCATTTTAAATCCATTTTGAGTGAATCAAATTGCTATGGTTTCATATTGAACTCTATTTTATGAATATAAACAGAAAAAGTATAGGTTTATAGTCGGAAAAATAAGTTACAAGTCGTTTTTGTAAAGGTAGTCATTTCAGTCGAAAGAATGACGTCTAGATGACCATTTTAGAAAATATACTTCCACTTTGAGTTTAACCACAATTTTTGGATATAGTTTCATGTTCATAATAAAAATCATTTTCTCAGAATAACAACTTTTAAATCAAAGTTTATCATAGTTTTTAATTAACTAACCCAAAACAGCCCGCGGTGTTACTACGACGGCGTAAATCCGGTTTTACGGTGTTTTTCGTGTTTCCAGATTTTAAATCATTAAGTTAGCATATCATATAGATATAGAACATGTGTTTAGTTAATTTTAAAAGTCAAGTTAGAAGGATTAACTTTTGTTTGCGAACAAGTTTAGAATTAACTAAACTATGTTCTAGTGATTACGAGTTTAAACCTTCGAATAAGATACTTTTAAATATATGAATCGAATGATGTTATGAACATCATTACTACCTCAAGTTTAGTAGGTAAACCTACTGGAAGTGATAAGAAATGATCTAGCTTCAAAGGATCTTGGATGGCTTGAAAGTTCTTGAAGTAGGATCATGACACAAAAACAAGTTCAAGTAAGATTTTTACTCGAATTAAGATAGTTTATAGTTATAGAAATTGAATCAAAGTTTGAATATGAATATTACCTTGAATAAGAAAGATAACCTACTGTATATAACAAAGGTTTCTTGATCTTAGATTATTACTTGGAATGGATTAGAAAGCTTGGAAGTAAATTAGTAAACTTGAAGGGATTTTTGAAGTGTTCTTGAAGTGTTCTTCCTATGATGATTATAGCTTGATTCTTGAAGTGATTTTTGATGAAGATGATGATTAACTACTGGAAAAATACGTTCATAATAGTGTGTGTGTGTTGGGAGAGAATTAGAAAGAGAAATGGAAGTGAAATGGAGTGAATGATGAGTGGTAATTGGTGAGTGGTGAGTGGGGTTAAAAGGAGTTCTAGTTAGTTGACTAGCTCATGGTAGAAGTTAAAATTGATTAGTCATACATGACATAATCAAGAGTGGAATCCCATGCTAGTTCCTATTGGTATATACCTATAGTAAGTACGTTTTGAAGCTGTGTATAATACGGGTAAGAATACGACTAGAATTCTTGATGAAAGAAAAGAATGGGAAAGTAACTGTAACCATTTTCGTTAAGTATGAGTGTTTTGATATATGTATTAAAGTCTTCCAAAAGTATTTTAATACATCTAAATACACTACATGTATATACATTTTAACTGAGTCGTTAAGTCATCGTTAGTCGTTACATGTAAGTGTTGTTTTGAAACCTTTAAGTTAACGATCTCAATTAATGTTGTTAACCCATTGTTTATTATATCTAATGAGATGTTAAATTATTATATCATCATGATATTATGATATATTAATATATCTTAATATGATATATATACATTTAAATGTCGTTACAACGATAATCGTTACATATATGTCTCGTTTCGAAATCCTTAAGTTAGTAGTCTTGTTTATACGTATATAACTCATTGTTAATATACTTATGGAGATACTTACTTATCATAATCTCATGTTAACCATATGTATATCCATATATATATCGTCATGTCGTTTTTACAAGTTTTAACGTTCGTGAATCGCCTGTCAACTTGGGTGGTCAATTGTCTATATGAAACATATATCAATTAATCAAGTCTTAACAAGTTTGATTGCTTAACATGTTGGAAATATTTAATCATGTAAATATCAATCTCAATTAATATATATAAACATGGAAAAGTTGGGGTCACTACAAGTACAATTTTGACAATTGCTTAAGTTAACGTTCAACGTACGTTGTGCCTGTAAATGGGTCGGGGAGTTCTGTTTTCTATGGATTATATTATCACCTATGAGCTAGTTATTAGAAAATGTAGATATACCCCTTTAATTCTCATTAAAATTTATAAAAATGAATATTGTATTATATATTACTAGAGAATATTCTAATCCTTTGCTCAGTCAATATTATTATTATTTGATTATGATTGCATTTTATTATTTATATCTTTCGTGTGTGTGTATTTCGCGAAAAACTATAATATATGTAGTCATCGGGTTAGGTATGATTGCAGCGAGTGTTCGCATGAAGTGAAACAAACCTCTATTGCCTTATCCTATCTAAAGTATAAGTTTTAGCGATATAGGCCTTTGGTTTTAGCATTTACGAGTAATAATGTTTCAAGCGCATCCAAAAAGGTTAGTAAAGAATTGCTAAGGACATTCCATCCAGCGTAAGCATATGGATAATCAAGAATGTGACTTGGCATACAAGAAAGCCCTAAGAAATACATGGAAAATAAGGTTGGATTTAACCCCGAAAAAAGTGATCAAATAATGGACTTGTCCTAAAGTTTCAAGATATGTTCGACCAAAGATTTTCTCAACCCAATAGTGTAATTCTGCAAAAAAGCAAAAATGACTCTCATAGAAAGTACATATGGAAATGTGCAACCATATATAAGTATCATGTACAACAATGTCTAGTCCAGAATTTGTCGGAACTATTCCAGTGAGTCTCCCTACAGTGAAAAAATATATGGATCCCCATAGATGAAATGGAACAATAAATGAAGAAAACCTGAACGGATATACAATAATTCAAGTCTTTTTGAAACTCGAAAGAGCCGAAAAACTGTAAATGAAGTTTACATTAGCTAACGTATATAGCATATAGTAAAGTAATGTATTCAACTATATGAAATTAATACGTTAAATAATTAGTTAATTGGTCAATAAATCATTTAATTGGAACTGTCTATTTATAGTAATGTGGGTAAATTCTTTGTATTAAACAATGCGTGTTTTAGATAACTGGTAAGTGAACTATGACGACACACGTTGAAATGTTGAATTCAATGAGAAACGGATCATAAATTCAAGTTTGTTTACATCAACATTTATATTTTATGATTTATGAATTATGATATTTAATTCATCAAATAATTTGATTTACCAAATATTTACAAAACTAGTTATTATATTATTGTGTTATCAAGTAGTACAATCAGATACAAACACCATTAATTTATAACATATTTTGCTTTATAATTATTTAAAACATGTAATCAATTTTTTAAATGCATATTCAAACACTCTATGAATGAAATATGGTCCATATGGATGTAAAAAAGGGAGAGATTGTTTTAAAAATATTTATTTATTTATTTATATTTACTATAATATTTTACTTTATTATTTTTTATGGTTTAAGAGAAAACGAAAAAAGAATCCTAAAATGAAAAAAGAATCCTAAAATGAAAACATTTCATCGTAAATGTCTGAAAATATCACTTGAGTGGGCCTTGTGTTTTACCTAAAATTTTACGCGGAGTCCTTATGTTTTTTTACTTCGGTGATCACTGTGATTTACCAATGTTACGTGGGTGGTCCCCAACGCTAATAGACGTTAAAAAAGTCTCTTAAGTGAATACTTCCCTGGTCCCTGACGGTAACAGACGTTAATCGTTTTGGTTCCACGTTTCGGTTCCGCGTTTCATTTTCGCGTTTCGGTTTCGCATTACGGTTTTGTGTTCCGGTTTCTGCGGTTAGATTATTTATGTGTGAAATCTAGTATATAATTTATCTTGGAAAATGCCGGTTTAAAGATTACTACACACTAATGGGCAGTGTACCCGATCGTGCAATAGTATAAAGTTGGTAATTCCGAAATCGTTCCAAGGACAGTTTAAAAGTGAGAATTAACATTGTAACTAATAAAAATAAACTAATTTAATCTACGAAAATTGAAAGTACGAGATAATTTGTTTTGTGGCTATTTAACGATTAGCCAAATCAATGATAGATTAAAAGTAAAAGACAATATTTTTTTTGTTTTTAAGTTTATAGAAAATAAATGCAGACTCAACGAAAAGTAAAGATACTTGAATTCAATAGATAAGAGAATGTTCGCCTAGATCTCCTATTCGCAGTGTCGGATGATTTGTTATTAAGCTCTAGTTCTATTTATCAATACATGCAACTACAGAGTCGGTTTACCCAGAATTCTCTTTTAGCAAACACGTCAAACTAGGATTTATTGGCTTAGGGTTCCCTTTCACCAAAGACCTCTTTCGTTTATGACTTAGTAATTAGCTAATTATAAGATTAAGATTCAACTAGTTACGCGTTCGCTTCACACAATTCACCCCTATTTTGTTCAATCTATGTTACCCGGTTTACCCCCTTGGTCCAGTAAGCACCCAATTGGTTAAGACAAATCAATTGGAAATTAGTTCACTAAATTGAAACAGGGTTCCCTTTGTTCAAACAAGTACACTAATCAACCTAGTAACAATAATCAAATTCCATAAGAATGGTTCTTAATCAAAACTCATAATTATCATGCATTAATCAAATTAAACATTAAAGTATCATCCAACACATACGAATATTCAATCTAGACAAACATTAAAGTGCTTAGCCAACAATCATGGCTAAAACCAAAATCACAAATAAACAATTAAGATTATTCATTATGATGATAAGAATTAAACCTAATGAAAATTGTGTTCTTGAATGATGAACGGATCGAGACGCGTTTCCGGAATGATTGAGGTGTTAGAATAATCTTGGGATTCCCCAAAAATCACCCTTTTTAGTCAAAAAGTTGATGAAATTCGTCTGAATGCAAGAATGATCAATTAGGGTAAAAATTCGGGCTTTAAATAGGTAAATTCTGAACCCGGCTGAAGGTGGAGCGGCGCTCCATTTGTTGAGCGGCGCTCCATATCACTGAAACCTGATCTGTTAACTTCCAAAACCCCTCGAACTGATTTTCATGCCTACTGGAGCGGTGCTCCACCTTTCTGAGCGGCGCTCCACCTTTCTGAGCGGCGCTCCAGGCTCTTTTTGCTGATTCCGGACTGTAAAACTCAGTAAAACCACCCAAACTCGAATCGAACCAATCTCTTTCACTCGTTTACATAGAAAATCACTAAAACCATCAAATAACTTCAAATTTCATCTTCTTGGTCTTAGAACTCAAACTTTCATAACACTTATCGAAATAATACCAAATCGTATCCAAAAAGACCAAAATGTGCTTGATATCGCTAAGGAAAACGCGTATTAAATATGCGATATCAAACATCCTCACACTAGAGTTTTGCTTGTCCTCAAGCAATTAAACTCGAAAATAATCTTCTACCATATGATAACTTCTTCAAACATATATGTAGAACCAAACGAACTACCAACAAACCATCATCTAGCATGGGCACGATTTTGGAGTAAATATCACCCAAACCTCCCACTTGCATTCCCCCGAAATTAACTTCCCAATCCTCAAGCAATTAAATATGAACAAAGTAGCTAAATATAGTCTTGAATAGCGTACCAAATAAAATGAGGCAAAGAATCTCGAACCATAATGTAAGTCTTCAAAGGAACCGGGAATCAAGTGGGAACCAAACACCAAAGATATGACAATCGAACGCATGTGCCAAAAAGAATGCACGGGCTACCCCGCAATTGGTCAAGCCAATGCCTCCCACAGTACCTAACATTGTGAGATGTCGGTAAGAAAATAATGTGCTTAGGAGGATACACATTACGTCCAGATATCATCGATAATCATGAGGTGATCATCTAATCCGTTAAGTCAATCATAAAGATTGAAGTTCATCAGGCTTAAAAGCTGATATCCTACCTTTCCGGAGGTTATCCAACTTGGGATCTGATCAATCACAGATTTGTGTATCATGGTGCGCTCCCCATTTAACGAGACAGATCTCCCTCATTGAGATAAGTCTGACTACCAGTTTCCCTATTTGTGTTGAGGCCTGGTAGATTTCCAGTCGATTTTAGCAATGACTTTTCAAGATTTTTCGTCATCCTACAACTGGTATGGACTACGACTTCTGAAATAAATCAGCAAGTGTGTCGATTTGGAGACTTTACTCCTCGGGTTATATAAAGTGGTCGGGTGCAACATTGTCCTTGTTAGGAGAAACAATGAGGATCACCCTATTAAAGTTTTCGATCTAGCGCATGGCCCGGTTTGTAAAGACCCGTCCTAATCCATAAGAACGAATACAATAATATATGATTACATTGCGAGGTATTTGACATCTATATGATACATTTTATAAACATTGCATTCGTTTTTAAAAGACAAACTTTCATTTCATCGAAAGTTGACGGCATGCATACCATTTCATAATATATCCAACTATAATTGACTTAATAATAATCTTGATGAACTCAACGACTCGAATGCAACGTCCTTTGAAATATGTCATGAATGACTCCAAGTAATATCTCTAAAATGAGCAAATGCACAGCGAAAGATTTCTTTCATACCTGAGAATAAACATGCTTTAAAGTGTTAACCAAATGGTTGGTGAGTTCATTAGTTTATCATAATCGATCATTTTCATCATTTTAATAGACCACAAAATTTTCATTTCCATTTCTCATAAATATACGTCCCATGCATAGAGACAAAAATAATCATTCATATGAATTGAACACCTGGTAACCGACATTAACAAGATGCATATTGAATATCCCCATCATTCCGGGACATCCTTCGGACATGATAAAAAACTCGAAGTACTAAAGCATCCGCAACAACGGATGGGGTTTGTTAGGCCCAATAGATCTATCATTAGGATTCGCGTCAATTAGTAGACTGGTTTACTAATTCTTAGGCTACCAAGCAAAAAGGGACATATTCGGCTTCGATCCATTCAACCATATAATGTAGTTTTGATTACTTGTGTCTATTTCGTAAAACATTTATAAAAGCGCATGTATTCTCAGTCCCAAAAATATATATTGCAAAAGCATTTAAAAAGGGAGTAATGAAACTCACAATACTGTATTTTGTAGTAAAAATACATATGACGGCATTGAAAAAATGTAGGGTTGGCCTCGAATTCACGAACCTATATCAGTTATATATATTAAAAAAGTATAATTACCATGTAATAATAATCAAACCAGTTTATATATATTAATTATTATAATGTATTTATTATTTCAAATGTTATATCTATATATTTCTTTTATATTAAAATAGTAAATTAGGTATACTTATGATATATGTAATAATTATATTTTTATATAGATATCTTTTTATTTGTTAAAATAATAACTATGATAATACTAAAATAATGATAATAATACTAATAATGATATTGATAATAATAATTTTTATAGTAATAATAATAATAATAGTGATAAAATTAATAATAATAATAATGTCTCTAAAAATAATACATTTGATAATAATAATAATAATAATCTTAATAGTAATCAAAATGATAATTTTACTAAAAGTGCTATTTTTAATAACAATGATGATAATAATTTTAATAAAAATACTACTTTTACAAAAATGATACTTTTCATTATAATGCTAATAACGATAATTTTAGCAATAATGATATTTATAATAATAATGATAATAATAATAATAACGATATTGATTTTAATCATAATGATACTACTAATAATAAGCTAAACGTTAATACATAATAGTAATAATTATAATTATAATAATGATAATATTAACAATAATAATAATACTTATAAAATACTAATAATATAATATTAGTAATAATGATAATAGTATTAATGATAATAATAATTATATTTTTAGTATTAGTACTAACATAATAACAGTAATTAATAATATTATTATTAATAATAATAATAATAATAATAATAATAATAATAATAATAATAATAATAATAATAATAATAATAATAATAATAATAATGTAATTACTACCTTAATGAGTGAGTTTCTAAAAAAAATATGTCTCAGTCCGGGCTCGAACCCGTGACCTCTCGTTCCCGACCAAACGCCCAACCATCTGCTCTACTTCTCATTCCTGATTTATTTCATAACCCACGTCTATATATGTGTATTCGGCCCAACTTATAAAAATCGAATCATGGTAGCCCAACATAATAACTACGGCCCAAGATTAATTGATGAGTGAGTGTGTTGATGTAGTTCGGCCCAAAAGAAATAAATAAATAAATAAAACATATCCAAGCATCCAAATCTTTAATAATTGATCGAAATAACCTAATTCACGATCATAAGTGTTTCTATCGACAACAATCAACAATAGTTTCAGTTTTGGGTGATCCCTGTCGTCGACAGTAGCAGGTACAGAAACTCAATTATCTTCAGTAATTGAGTAATAGGAAATTGTAGCAACAATCAATCGATCAAATAGGTCATCCGTTCATCAATAGTCCAAGTAAGTGATCGGTTCATCAATTCCCTTAATTTCTTAAATCTTTTTGTATGTCCTTTATTCTTATTTGATCGAATTTAGAGTAATAATTAACATTGTTCTTAGTGGTTTTGTTGATTGGGATCGACAAAGGTAATGAGGGTCAGTGGTGTTCAAATGATAAGCCAAGGTGGAAAACGGAACCTTAGATTGATTCTTGATAGTGGTGATTTGTGTTGAATGTGGATATTTGTTTCTTTCTTCGTTTCTGTTTTATTTATTTATTTATTTATTATCATTATTATTATTTTTTTATAGCAGTTGCAGCTTAATAATGGGGTTTGGGGTTAAATAAAAGAGAACAGGTGCAGTTAGTATCGGTTTGCAGATACATAGTTGCGTGATGTTTTGAAGCAGGTTCGAATAGAAACAATAGGGATAGCAGTTCGAGTAGTAGTTGTGTGATTCATGGGTTGAATAGAAACAGAAACATGGTTGTTTTATCGATTTGTAACCTAATCTATGACTGCAGCAGTTACACTTGTTTTTGAGTTGAGGTTGAATGGTTTTATCGAGTGGCTGCAGTAGAAACAATACCTGGAGACAATAGCAAAAATGAATAGTAAATGGGTCCTGTTACAATTCGAACAACAGCATTCTGTGATGATTTACGCGATGTTTGTCGAACTGTGGTAGTTGAATCTAGACTCATAACAGTAGTAATGGTAGTGGGTTTCGATGGTTTCTTGGTGGTTTGCATAGTTGTAGGTGGTGGTAGGGTTTGATGTCAGTTCTTGGTTATACGATCGTGAGTGTTCAAACAACACAAGATCATCATGGTTTGATGGTATGAGTTAACGAGCAACTCATCATAAATGGAATATAAGAAGGAATAGCTATAGCAGAGGCTCACGATGAAAGTGTTGGGTGGTGATGTAGGGTGGAGGATGGTGTCGTGCAACAGAAAGGAAGAAGGCTGGAGGAAGAGAACAAGTAAGGTGGTGTGTCAAATTGATAACCAAGTAGATAATTCAAATGCGTGTTCCTTATGAAATACATAGACATATACAATTGGATCTAATGATTAAAGAATCACATGTGGATTCGGGAGACAGAAAACAAACTTAGATAGTGATATATAACAAATTCGGATAGTGGTATTGTCTTGGTTTGAGATTCTAACAGTTGCAGGTAGTAAAATAATAATAGTATGAGGTTGTGTGATCTAATAACAACAATTAATCAAAGGTGATTGTACGAAAAGTAAATAGAAAGGCCACTAGTGCACAGTTGTTAAGTTAATGATTAAGTAAGAATGAGATAAAAGACACAGAGTTCTTGTTTGGAATATGTGATCAAGCATGTGTGATGTATCTATATTACAATAATTCAATATAATAATATGAATATGTAATAATAATATAAATATAATAATACTTTTGAATGGAATCAACAACATTAAAGCTAAAGTTAGTGGATGTGAATTCTAAATGAAAATAGTTAGCAGCATGAGTTTTGTTTGTGTTCGGAAGAAAAGAAAGAAAGACGATATAAATATAGCATCCTCTATCTATTACCATATGCATGAAAAAAAAAATGATTGCTTAACAACAAAGCTCTATTAGTCTATCTCTAATATTTAGTTACACAATTATCGATATGAGCTGTAAACACTTTACTATAATTAAGTATAATAGATAAGATTCATTTTTATAGATGAGATATATAAATAATAGAGATAGTCTGTGATATTCGAATAAGAGACCAAAACAAAACACATTGTACTTGTAATCAAATTTAATATATTAATCATATATTTCATTATTTATGTAATACCTATTTTATATAATAATATATTTGAATATTTAATATTTATATTATATATATATATATATAATATTTTTAATTATTGAAATACACTTTAATCAATTGGAATTAATATTATATATTATATATATATTACAAAATATATAATATTAATTCCAATTGATTAAAGTGTATTTCAATAATTAAAAATATTATATATATATATATATATATATATATATATATATATATATATATATATATATATATATAAACATATATATTTACATATTTATTTACACACAATTTTTCGTGAATCGTCGGGAGTAGTCAAATGATAATTGATTACATGAATATAGTTTCAGAATTTTAAGATTCAACATTACAGATTTTGTTTATCGTGTCGAAATCATATAAAGATTAAGTTTAAATTTGGTCAGTAATTTTCGGGTCGTCACAGTACCTACCCGTTAAAGAAATTTCGTCCCCAAAATTTGATCGAGATCGTCATGGCTAATAGTAAGAATGTTTTCCTGACGAATATGAACTGATAAATAGAGTTTTATTACTGTTGAGTAATATGGATAAGATAATTCGATTACTCGAAGCGTATGAGTGAAGCTATCACAACAGAGTGAAATGAATAAATGTAGATTCGTCATATCTTTTGACGTAGATAGGATTGATTTCCAAGTTCAAGAGATTTGGGGAAAATCTTTGTAATAAGATTTGATTCTTCGGTAATCAAGGGAATTAGGATCCGCTTTAAATGCGATCATCTGTTTTGATTTGCTTTGTCGGATATTTTACTATAAATCCACCTCCTTCGTTTCCTTACAACTCACGCCTTCTATTCTTTCTCCCTCAACTCATATTTTAAAACATTCGTCAATATGCTCCATCCAGTTCTAATTCTCGATATACTCCTCACTTTCATATATGTCGTTCTTCTTTTTCATCTGTCGCCGGAAGAATCTATTTACTTCTACTATACTCTTGGTTTTATAGTGTTTTTAGTTCTCCCGTGTCTTTATATTGCTATATGCATCGATATATACGGTTTGTAATTTCTGGGTTGTTGTTGGGCTTTATATCTTTTTTATATTCCGAAGTCCCTGCTTCTGTCTTCTATAATCATTGTCATCCATAGTTAATGCTCCCTTCTATTTGCTGCGATTTATACTCCCATTTCTATTTCGGAGCTTCATTCTTTCGTTTCCTCTTCTTGCAATTAAGCACCGCTTGTAATGGTCCAAAATTCGCATATATGAATTTCGGAATGAACATGGTTAATGTTCTAAGAAGAAAGTTGTAATGGCACGATCTTGATTTGTCAAATTACCAAAATATCCAGAAAAATAGAATTATCAAGAAGATTCGTTCTTAATATGTTTGAAGATTAGGTAGAATGTAAGAGTCGTATAGCATGACACATGATGACATTATAGTCTGTGAATCATCACGTTCCATTTAGAAACTCAGCATGACTTACTGTAATATAATCACGTTGATCAAGTGTCATTATATTATACTAACTCATGCTTCAGTTCTCAACACTACTTCAGAATTCATTCATAGTTTATACTTAGATTTTACAGAAATTTCCAATATAGTGTATTACAGATAGCACGAAGAGGTATATAATTTTGGACGAGAATATTTATGAAAATATCTTCAGAAGTATCGAAGATATTTATGATGATATTTTGGAATTTCTAAGTTCAAAAGTTGATAAGGAAAATTTTTCCGCAAGATTTTAACATGACTTCGGAGCAGGATATTCCCAAAAGATTTCATCGCATCCAGAATTATCTGGATTCTTTGAATATAGGGTTTGGTCCTTGTATTTGTCCTTGGTCTCCTTCATGGTTAGCTCAATCTGTTTTTCAATACCAAATTTTTTATCGAGCGTTCCCAACAATCCATTCTTTATTATCAAACTTTTGGCCGTTTACACCATCTACGATTTTGCTGTTTCCTCTGCATTTAATGCTACTATATCTGAATCATCGGTTATCAACCCGAGGTAGTTTCAAGAGAATTGTATTTTTAGATGATTAAACGCTGATGGTAATATGGTGGAATATAAAAGGTTCCCCGGTAACAATAAAGAGCACGCATATATATCAAGGTTATAATAAGTGTAACATCCCGCATTTTTTCCGTTAAATTATTTTAACGCCCGTCTTTTTCTTTTTAAATAATACCCTTCATATCTAGATTCGTATCCTTTGTTAAGTAACATTTTAAATATTCTCGTTATCGGATTTTTAATATCTCCCGTACTTCCGTGTAATTTAAAATAATTCGTTTGGTCAATTCACGCACCCGCAACCGAACGCGAGGGACTAGTTTCGCCATTGGAGCAAAGATGTGACTAGCTTGACTAGTCAACACCCACCTCCCCATTTTCCTTTTCATTTTCATTTCCATTTTCTTTCTATACTTTCCAATTTTCTCTCAAACACCACTACAAAGAATCATCATCTAAATTCGGATTTGGAAGCTTCAACCAAAACAAAATACATATTTGGAATCCTCTCTTCATCCTCTTCAATTTGATACCAACTTCATCTCATTTGGGTAACTTTCTAAAATCACTAATTTTATGTGTTCTTGAGATTTTTGAGTTATAAAGTTGTTAATTAGTGTCTATGGCTCATTGTGATGTCGTGTATGTAATTTGTATGCTCGATTCGTTGTTTTTGGTGTAACTAGTTCAATATGAAAATTACTTGCTAAATCCTTGATTTTGGATGATCAAATGTTGTTAGATTGTTAAAGTGCATGTTTTAAAAGTGTTACTAGTATCATTAGCTTCGTTTTGATGTATAGGTTGATTAAGGAAACTCCAAGAACATGATTAATGATTTTGTGAACTTGGATTAGGGTTTGATGAGCTTTACATGAACTTTTGATGCGTCAAATGCTATGAGATATTGTTGTTAAGTGTTTTGTTGCAATGTGTGTTTGATTACCTTCGAAACGGCATAACATACATGTAAATTGGTTGCCCGAATCATAAAATGCGTTTTTGGAACTTGAACTTTGATTATGAATGTTTAATTGCGGTTTTTGGTTGTTGTAAGTGGAAGTTTGATTGATGAAATGTGTTTAGATGTTTTCCTTGTCAAAATACCTTTCCGATGGTATAAGATACATGTTTTAAGTGTTTTCGGTGCATGAGATGTGTTAAATTGTATTTTGGTTCGTGACTTGGACCATTTTTCTGCAAACTGCATGTTTCCCAGGTATTGCGCGCCGCGCATATACCCGCGCGCCGCGCAGAATTAGAAATCCCAGATGTTTGCCTTCGTGGTTAAGTTCTGACCAGGATTTACACTTGGGTGCGCGCCGCGCAACCCATAGCGCGCCGCGCATACTGCCCAGCTCATTTTGTCTTTGTTTTTCATGTCACAAAAATGTTTCCCGCTTTACTATAACCCCGTTTACCATGAAACTTGACTATTATGCTCGTATATGACTTCTCATCATGAGAAAATTGTCGGACACCCGACCCGACCCCGTTGACTTTGACTTTGACCAAGTTTGACTTTTAGTCAAACTTAACCAAACGATTATACAATCGTTCTAACATGCTTAACTACTTGTGTCGTGCATGAAACTTGACAAATTGATCCACGTGCTATATTAATCGAGTCATAACGAGCCATAGGACTAATTGAACATCTTTGACCCTTCGTGACTATCGTTATTGATACAACCTATTTGTTTAGGTCAAGACTAGCATTGTTTCTTGCACGTTTACTTGTCGAAGTACTTTGTGGTTCGTGCATACAAGGTGAGATCATAGTCCCACTTTTTACTCTTTTGAACTTACTTTTGGGATGAGAAAACATAAACGATTCTTTTGAACTAAGTGAACACAAGAATGGGAAAACAAACATTCTACATACGAGTTTAGAACGAAAATCCTCAATTCGATTATCATTAGTTACATCAGATGGTGTAAGCGAGAACTTAAGTTATATGGCCATATGGGTTTGACAACCCTCATCTTTGACGGTTCGCTACCGTTTACGGATGAAATATATTTTCGAGAATCAGTGTTTGTTCTAGCACTATTGATGGGGTATTCAACGGACGGAATGTTAAGTTTTGATAATTGGGTGCTCGTGAATATTAACTTTTAGAATGTGTTACTATTATTTCAACCTTGCAAACCTTGTGGTTCGACTTACTTACTTTTACTCACTTACTTACTTAAACCTATGATTTCACCAACGTTTTCGTTGACAGATTTCTATGTTTTTCTCAGGTCTTGCATGATATGTGATACATGCTTCCGCTCACTATTTGATACTTGCATTGGATGTCGAGTATACATGCATTACTTGGAGCGTTTTTTGACTTTACTTTAAACCGTGTCGCCTAGATTTCAAATGTACTTATAACCTTGTAACTTAACTTTTGGTTGAACAATTCTTGTAAACTTTGAAAACAATCTTTATTTTGAAATGAGGGTGACATATTTTGGTCAAACATTGTCATAAAGACTTATGACCAGGTAATGGGACCCACGTAGACGACGCCGTCACTTGACGATTTGTCGGGGTCGCTACAAGTGGTATCAGAGCCTTGGTTGTAGGGATTTAGAGTTCATTTGTGTCCACCCCGAGTCATAGGGTACATAGGTGAATCTAGACTACAACCGGCATATAGACTAAAGTAGGAATTACTTGACTATTTGTGCATTTATACTCGAACTCTTCTATCATATCTAACTCGTATTCGATCTTGATCTTACGTTGATAAATTTTGTTGATGCGCCACCTTGACTTTATGAAGTAATGTTAAATGCACATGAGAATCAGGGTAATATAATTTCCGGGATTATATTACGGTGATTCACATGGACGTTCCGACATTATGACATAAAGAATTTAAGGCGAGTCAAGGAAAATTTTCTCTCTATCCTTATTCCATACTCCGGTTAGTATTGTTGAAAATACTAACCAACGATATTCTTGTGTCATGAAGGAACAATGGCTCACCAAGGTCAACACAATACCCCTCTCGAAACTCTAGGACAAGCTCTTCAACGAATGATAACCACCGCCGTGGGTACGGCCGTGGCCGATCACTTTTCCAACAACACCAATCATGGAGCCGGTAATCCAAGCGAAGGTTGCTCCTACAAGAACTTCATGAAGTACAACCCTCCCACTTTCGATGGAACCGGAGGACCGACTACTCTCACCCGATGGTTTGAACAAATGGAGACCGTTTTTAACACAAGCGGTTGTCGAGACCAAGATAAGGTCAAGTTTTCCACCCTCACTTTCACCGGCATTGCTCTCTCGTGGTGGAACAAGTACGTACAATCGATGGATAGCGATGAAGCCCACACACTCTCTTGGACCAAATTAAGAGAAAGAATGATCACCGAATACTTCCTACACGACGAGACTCGAGGGCTCGAACAGGGTCTAAGGAATTTAAAAACGGTCGGGAACGACCTCGAAGCTTATAATCAACGGTTTATCGAACTAGTCTCAATGTGTCCAAATCTCACGACTCCCGAATCCCTAAGGGTCGAACTTTACATGGATGACCTCCCTAAGAGCATTCAACACGGGGTAATAATATCCCAACCCCCTAACCTACAAGAGGCTTTAACAACGGCCCGCCAAACTTTAGGAACGACGAATGAAATGAAAGCACCGACACCAATGGTCGAGAGCCACCCGAGTAACAACAAAAGAAAATGGGAAGCCTCGCAACCAAGCAACCACAACAATAATAACATCTCCAAGAAGCCTTTCACCCTCGGCCGCAAGAAAGGCTATGCCGGAAAACTACCTTTTTGTAACGAATGCCACAAGCATCACTTTGAAGGATGAGGCAGGTTTCGCCACCGGCGCCAAGGAAGTGGTCACGTCGCCAAACGTTGTGGAAGTACCACCCCCGTCGCTCGAATGATGCCCAACGCACACAGGACGGGTGCTTGTTTCGAATGTGGTCAACTGGGTCATTTTAGGAATGAATGCCCAAATAAGAAAATCAACCCCAACGCACGCCGTTGAACTTTCAACATCAACGCCGAGGATACCCGAGACGACGATGGACTAGTCACGGGTACGTTTTCTTCACAACAAACCGTATATTTCATACTTATTCGATTCGATTACCGCTAGACGTTTTACAACCGAGACCTTGACTTGTACTCTTTACATTCCACCTTTTTCCTCTAGATACTACTTAGGCAACGTAAGCGACCAACGGAAAGATACTGTGTGTCTATAAATTTTATCGGAGGATATGCGTTAAGAAATTGGATTCGACACCTATAGAACTAAGGAGCTCAGAACCTATTCGTTAGGGAGAAATTGTTTCCCTACAACTAGGTATAGATTATTGTGAACCGAGTAATTTTCGGTTGGAAACCGATACCCTCTTCCTCGTATCCATTACCTCATGATTATTTGCGTGGATCCCGTGTATTCCAAATCGACCTCCGTTCCGGTTATCATCAATTGGGGGTTAAGGGAGACGAAGTCTCCTAAGCCATTTTCCGAACTCGCAACGTTAGTTGTAAATCTCTCTTAGTACCCTTCAATTTATTTAGGACTCTGTCCGTATCCATGAACCTCCTAAACCACGTATGCAAACTTATCTAGACAAATCCGTTATCGTATTTATACATGATATCTTGACCTATTCAAGTAAAGAAGGAAAACGAACAACATCTCCGTCTTACGCTCGAACTTTTGAGAAAAGAGCAACTCTATACCGAATTCTTCGAGTGAGGATTTTGGTTAAACGAAGTTCAATTTCTAGACCCTGTTGATAGTGGTCAAAGTATTTCAATACATCTCACAATCGAAACCACACGTAACCGGGAAACTCTCACGACTCAGACTTGTACTCGTAAAATCTTCGATCTCACCGGTTGTTACCGCAGATTCATTTTCGACTTTACCTCGTGATGCTCGTTCTTTACCCTCGATAACTCATTAAGGTAGAAATTTAAACCTCTCCGTGTTCGAACCTTGAACGTAATTTTGCATGCAAACCTTTCTAGCTAAATTCGTATAGCACATAACGGAACTCAATATGGAAATAATTCTACTTAAACGCCCGAAAGGCATACTCTCTCGACTCGAAATCAACGGAACTGAAATTCGTTATTTTTGCACGAAGAATTCGAATACATAATTGTTGATCCGATCAACTTTTCTCGTCATCACGTACCACACTACGTACCTCTGTTATTCCACCGTTACCGTCTGATATTACTGGAACTTAAGATAACCCGCAATCCAAGGATACATCACTCTTATTTGACATAACGTCCTTGTGTTTCTGATAATCGGCCAACTACTATTCAACCCCGAACTATACAACTACGTGTACTATCTCAATTTTCTTTCAAACTTCAACTTTTGACAACTAGATGCACAATACGGCGACCTTGAGATGTAAACTCATCCTATTCTAAGACCTCATTTCACTCCTATCTTTATCGCTCGCACTTCCGTTTAAGGAAACTCCTTGTGACATTTCTCCATGGATAGAGAAACTCCTCATATTACCTTAACATTCGCCACGAGGGTGAATAGTCCAAACGAACATATTTCGAACCCTAACTGACTTGTTCAAACATATCTTAAGAGATTCTATTCCAGTACGGTGTATCTTCGTCATTTATCCTGTATCGAAATACTCGTTTCACTTCTAGTGTTACAAGAAACCTTGGGAACCCGCTTAGACATGAGTACCGCGTACCACCCACAAACTGACGAACCGAGCAAACGAACGATTTACGTCTTGGAAAGACATGTCACAAACTCGTATTGTCACCTTTAGTAGATCACTCTTACAACAGTAGTTACCACTCGTGTGTTCACGCGCACTTTCCGAAACCCTATATGACCGCTAATGTCATACCCCTGTTCATTTAACCAAAGCATCAACCACCGAAATCTGAACTCCATCAAGAAACAACAATTGAAATCATTCAAATCCGAGGAGGGCTCGAGACGATCCGTAGTCGCCAAAAGAGTTATACCAAACTTAGATGAAAACCTCACAAATCCCAGTGTGTAACCGCGTAATATTGAGAAACCGCACCTTGGAAAGGTGTAATCCATTTTGGGAAATCGAGAAAGGCTATAGCCGCAATATTGAACCTTTTGAAACCTTGGGGCGTATTGGAACCGCTTCCTACCGTTTAGAACTTCCGACTCAATTAAGTTTCCGTTTACCTTACATTTCGTGTAACAAACATAGAAACGTGTCCTGCGGAACAGGAACGTGCAACTCTTCTAAATGCACCAACTATTGAAGACAAACTTCTCTTCATAGGAAAACCAGTTGAAACCGGGGATCGTAAAAAAAAAAAAAAATCCAAATTCATGAGAACACTCAAGGACGTACCTTCACTTATTCATAGCATTGACATCTCCGGTCTCGAGTGAGAGGCATCGATTATTATTTCCAACTAAATTTCGGGACGAAATTTCTTTTGAGGTGTGGATAATGTAACATCCCGCATTTTTTCCGTTAAATTATTTTAACGCCCGTCTTTTTCTTTTTAAATAATACCCTTCATATCTAGATTCGTATCCTTTGTTAAGTAACATTTTAAATATTCTCGTTATCTGATTTTTAATATCTCCCGTACTTCCGTGTAATTTAAAATAATTCGTTTGGTCAATTCACGCACCCGCAACCGAACGCGAGGGACTAGTTTCGCCATTGGAGCAAAGATGTGACTAGCTTGACTAGTCAACACCCACCTCCCCATTTTCCTTTTCATTTTCATTTCCATTTTCTTTCTATACTTTCCAATTTTCTCTCAAACACCACTACAAAGAATCATCATCTAAATTCGGATTTGGAAGCTTCAACCAAAACAAAATACATATTTGGAATCCTCTCTTCATCCTCTTCAATTTGATACCAACTTCATCTCATTTGGGTAACTTTCTAAAATCACTAATTTTATGTGTTCTTGAGATTTTTGAGTTATAAAGTTGTTAATTAGTGTCTATGGCTCATTGTGATGTCGTGTATGTAATTTGTATGCTCGATTCGTTGTTTTTGGTGTAACTAGTTCAATATGAAAATTACTTGCTAAATCCTTGATTTTGGATGATCAAATGTTGTTAGATTGTTAAAGTGCATGTTTTAAAAGTGTTACTAGTATCATTAGCTTCGTTTTGATGTATAGGTTGATTAAGGAAACTCCAAGAACATGATTAATGATTTTGTGAACTTGGATTAGGGTTTGATGAGCTTTACATGAACTTTTGATGCGTCAAATGCTATGAGATATTGTTGTTAAGTGTTTTGTTGTAATGTGTGTTTGATTACCTTCGAAACGGCATAACATACATGTAAATTGGTTGCCCGAATCATAAAATGCGTTTTTGGAACTTGAACTTTGATTATGAATATTTAATTGCGGTTTTTGGTTGTTGTAAGTGGAAGTTTGATTGATGAAATGCGTTTAGATGTTTTCCTTGTCAAAATACCTTTCCGATGGTATAAGATACATGTTTTAAGTGTTTTCGGTGCATGAGATGTGTTAAATTGTATTTTGGTTCGTGACTTGGACCATTTTTCTGCAAACTGCATGTTTCCCAGGTATTGCGCGCCGCGCATATACCCGCGCGCCGCGCAGAATTAGAAATCCCAGATGTTTGCCTTCGTGGTTAAGTTCTGACCAGGATTTACACTTGGGTGCGCGCCGCGCAACCCATAGCGCGCCGCGCATACTGCCCAGCTCATTTTGTCTTTGTTTTTCATGTCACAAAAATGTTTCCCGTTTTACTATAACCCCGTTTACCATGAAACTTGACTATTATGCTCATATATGACTTCTCATCATGAGAAAATTGTCGTACACCCGACCCGACCCCGTTGACTTTGACTTTGACCAAGTTTGACTTTTAGTCAAACTTAACCAAACGATTATACAATCGTTCTAACATGCTTAACTACTTGTGTCGTGCATGAAACTTGACAAATTGATCCACGTGCTATATTAATCGAGTCGTAACGAGCCATAGGACTAATTGAACATCTTTGACCCTTCGTGACTATCGTTATTGATACAACCTATTTGTTTAGGTCAAGACTAGCATTGTTTCTTGCACGTTTACTTGTCGAAGTACTTTGTGGTTCGTGCATACAAGGTGAGATCATAGTCCCACTTTTTACTCTTTTGAACTTACTTTTGGGATGAGAAAACATAAACGATTCTTTTGAACTAAGTGAACACAAGAATGGGAAAACAAACATTCTACATACGAGTTTAGAACGAAAATCCTCAATTCGATTATCATTAGTTACATCAGATGGTGTAAGCGAGAACTTATGTTATATGGCCATATGGGTTTGACAACCCTCATCTTTGACGGTTCGCTACCGTTTACGGATGAAATATATTTTCGAGAATCAGTGTTTGTTCTAGCACTATTGATGGGGTATTCAACGGACGGAATGTTAAGTTTTGATAATTGGGTGCTCGTGAATATTAACTTTTAGAATGTGTTACTATTATTTCAACCTTGCAAACCTTGTGGTTCGACTTACTTACTTTTACTCACTTACTTACTTAAACCTATGATTTCACCAACGTTTTCGTTGACAGATTTCTATGTTTTTCTCAGGTCTTGCACGATATGTGATACATGCTTCCGCTCACTATTTGATACTTGCATTGGATGTCGAGTATACATGCATTACTTGGAGCGTCTTTTGACTTTACTTTAAACCGTGTCGCCTAGATTTCAAATGTACTTATAACCTTGTAACTTAACTTTTGGTTGAACAATTCTTGTAAACTTTGAAAACAATCTTTATTTTGAAATGAGGGTGACATATTTTGGTCAAACATTGTCATAAAGACTTATGACCAGGTAATGGGACCCACGTAGACGACGCCGTCACTTGACGATTTGTCGGGGTCGCTACAATAAGGTTGTTTCGAATGAAAAGTCGAAGTTGACTTGCTGGAGCTGTGACAAAATTTGCTACTTTGAAAGGGATTACTTAGTTATTTTTGGTAATAATAACGCCAAAGGAGTTAGCACAGATTCGTGTTAAACGTTTACTCAGGTTCCAAGAGTTTTTCAGGTGCATAACTATATGTATCAATCTTTTCTTCCGTAGATAAAGTGCGGTTGGTTCATCCTCTCGATTGAGGTGTTTTCAAAAATCATGAAAGGTTTAAACGCAGATTATAATCGTCGAGATACAAATGAGGTTTAAGATGAAATCAAGTGGCAAACTTGAAAAAGTGTTTAGTTTCATATGTTATAATTAATATTTTAATTCATTTTAATTGTCCAATGTTGGTAGTCCATAGTAGTCCACAATTAATAGTTCAACAATTCATATATAGTTTAATATATATAATATTCGAATTAATTGATATGTCTCGTGACCCATTATATACATGTCTCAAACTCGATCACAACTTAAAGTATATATATTATTTAAGAATCAACCTCAACCCTGTATAGCGAACTCGGGCATTACAACATATAGAGTGTCTATGGTTATTCCAAATAATATATATAGATGACGTCGATATGATATGTCAAAACATTGTATACGTGTCCCGATAAAGTGCGTAAAATAAATAACAGAAATCAAATGACGATAAATAAAATTGCGAGAATTTAAATTGCGATAAATAAATTGCAATAAATAAATTGCGATAAATAAAATGTAATACGAAATTAACAGTTAGCTAGGAACAGTTAGCTAGGATTTTGTTAGCGTGGATTCTTAACAAAATTTCTCATAGTTAATTTGTTTGTTTCTAACAACTTTTATTTTGTCCAATGTTTTCTTCATTACGCCACTTGTTAGATTCTGATAAGTCAAAATCCAAATATGAAATTGAATGAAAATGGTTATTTTGTGGTGAACGGATTCGTATATCTGTGGATGTAAGTAGGATAGTAAATGACTGTTGAATCAGATTTGAAGAATGTACAATGTAACTTATTAATGTGAAATCTAAATATTCCTAGGGTATTACCTACCCGTTAAAATATTTTCACCATTAACAGTTTGTACAAAAGAAATTTTAATTACAATCTTTATGAAAACATATATACATATGTATTTTCTTCAGATGCAATCATAGATTTAATGAGTCAATATGATATTAATCTCATTTGCTTTACCGTTAGAACAAGAATATGTAATCTCTAAAACATTAAAGATTACATAATCGCCATGTCGAACGAAGATAAATGATGTAGAACATCATGTAGAACGATGACTATATTCAAGGTACAGAATGAGATGTTGAGGCATGTGATGCGGATGTTGTTGTTGGTGGTACTGGTATTGATGTTGGTGGTACTGTTGGTGCCGGTGATGTTGCTGAAGCTGGTACGTTTTGCACCATATTTTCCAAGTTGATTACTCGAGCGCGAAGCTCGTTGACTTCTTCCATTATTCCAGGATGATTGTCGATCGGAACGAGTGGATGAGTAAGGTTTAGATTTGTGGATAGAATATAATCGTGATGAGCTACCCTGGAAATGAGGCTAAAAATGGTGCTTCGGATAGGTTCGCAGGTAAGTGCTTCAGGTTATTTGCTAAGAGGGATATTCGGTGGGTGGAAAGGATCACCTTCTTCTTGTCTCCTATGATTAAGTAGATCACGAACACATCCCTAATTCATCCAGAATTGAAGATGACTAATCAGATGATCCATACCGGTTACACTGCTTTCGGAGCTCAGGTGGATATCCATATCGGAATAGCTGTCGGAATCCGAGAAATTCGAACAGGTTGAGAGATCCATCTCGTACGATCAGATGGAGGATTTTCGATATGAGTTAGATTATAGGATGTAGATTAGTATCCTGCAATATATAATTTACATGTGCATATATAATACTAAAATCCCATAAGTTACGTAGGAATCTACGAAAGCTGTCAGGCAAAATCTATAGTAACAGATACGCTAAGATATGAATTTTTTCTGTACACTATCAATGCACTAACTGCAGTAAGATGTGTCTAGACTAAGAATGATTAGCAGGTAATTTTTGACACGAAATGATAAGCAAAACTTTTGACATGCAGACACGGTCGAAGTCCAGACTCACTAATGCATCCTAACAACTATCAGTTAGACACACTAATGCACACCTGGTTCGCTAAGACCACCTCTCTGATACCACATGTAAAGACCCGTCCTAATCCATAAGAACGAATACAATAACATATGATTACATTGCGAGGTACTTGACCTCTATATGATACATTTTATAAACATTGCATTCGTTTTTAAAAGACAAACTTTCATTTCATCGAAAGTTGACGGCATGCATACCATTTCATAATATATCCAACTATAATTGACTTAATAATAATCTTGATGAACTCAACGACTTGAATGCAACGTCCTTTGAAATATGTCATGAATGACTCCAAGTTATATCTCTAAAATGAGCAAATGCACAGCGAAAGATTTCTTTCATACCTGAGAATAAACATGCTTTAAAGTGTTAACCAAAAGGTTGGTGAGTTCATTAGTTTATCATAATCGATCATTTTCATCATTTTAATATACCACAAGATTTTTATTTCCATTTCTCATAAATATACGTCTCATGCATAGAGACAAAAATAATCATTCATATGGATTGAACACCTGGTAACCGACATTAACAAGATGCATATAGAATATCCCCATCATTCCGGGACATCCTTCGGACATGATAAAAAAATCGAAGTACTAAAGCATCCACAACAATGGATGGGGTTTGTTACGCCCAATAGATCTATCTTTAGGATTCGCATCAATTAGTAGACTGGTTTACTAATTCTTAGGCTACCAAGCAAAAAGGGGCATATTCGGCTTCGATCCATTCAACCATATAATGTAGTTTTGATTACTTGTGTCTATTTCGTAAAACATTTATAAAAGCGCATGTATTCTCTGTCCCAAATATATATATTGCAAAAGCATTTAAAAGGGGAGTAATGAAACTCACAATACTGTATTTTGGAGTAAAAATACATATGACGGCATTGAACAAATGTAGGGTTGGCCTCGGATTCACGAACCTATATCAGTTATATATATTAAAAAAATATAATTACCATGTAATAATAATCAAACCAGTTTATATATATTAATTATTATAATGTATTTATTATTTCAAATGTTGTATCTATATATGTTTCTTTTATATTAAAATAGTAAATTAGATATACTTATGATATATGTAATAATTATATTTTTATATAGATATCTTTTATTTGTTAAAATAATAATTATGATAATACTAAAATAATGATAATAATACTAATAATGATATTAATAATAATAATTTTATAATAATAATAATAATAGTGATAAAAATAATAATAATAATGTCTTTAAAAATAATACATTTGATAATAATAATAATAATCTTAATAGTAATCAAAATGATAATTTTACTAAAAGTGCTATTTTTAATAATAATGATGATAATAATTTTAATAAAAATTCTACTTTTACAAAAATGATACTTTTCATTATAATGCTAATAACGATAACTTTAGCAATAATGATATTATAATAATAATGATAATAATAATAACGATATTGATTTTAATCATAATGATACTACTAATAATAACCTAAACGATAATACATAATAGTAATAATTATAATAATGATAATATTAACAATAATAATAATACTTATAAAATACTAATAATATAATATTAGTAATAATGATAATAGTATTAATTGTATTAATGATAATAATAATTATATTTTTAGTATTAGTACTAACATAATAACAGTAATATTTAATAATAATAACAATAATAATAATAATAATAATAATAATAATAATAATAATAATAATAATAATAATGTAATTACTACCTTAATGAGTGAGTTTCTAAAAAAATATGTCTCAGTCCGAGCTCGAACCCGTGACCTCTTGTTCTCGACCAAACGCCCAACCATCTGCTCTACTTCTCATTCCTGATTTATTTCATAACCCACGTCTATATATGTGTATTCGGCCCAACTTATAAAAACCGAATCATGGTAGCCCAACATAATAACTACGGCCCAAGATTAATTAATGAGTGAGTGTGCTGATGTAGTTCGGCCCAAAAGAAATAAATAAAAAAATAAAACAGATCCAAGCATCTAGATCTTTAATAATTGATCGAAATAACCTAATTCACGATCATAAGTGTTTCTATCGACACTTCACAGCAACAATCAACAATAGTTTCAGTTTTGTGTGATCCCTGTCATCGACAGTAGCAGGTACAGAAACTCAATTATCTTCAGTAATTGAGTAATAGGAAATTGTAGCAACAATCAATCGATCAAATAGGTCACCGGTACATCAATAGTCCAAGTAAGTGATCGGTTCATCAATTCCCTTAATTTCTTAAATCTTTTCGTATGTCCTGTATTCTTATTTGATCGAATTTAGAGTAACAATTAACATTGTTCTTGGTGGGTTTGTTGATTGGGATCAACAAAGGTAACGAGGGTTAGTGGTGTTCAAATGATAAGCCAAGGTGGAAAACGGAACCTTCGATTAATTCTTGATGGTGGTGATTTGTGTTGAATGTGGATATTTGTTTCTTTATTTGTTTCTGTTTTATTTATTTATTTATTTATTTATTATCATTATTATTATTTTTTATTTCAGTTGCAGCTTAATAATGGGGTTTGGGGTTGAATAAGAGAGAACAGGTGCAGCTGGTATCGGTTTACAGATACATAGTTGCGTGATGTTTTGAAGCAGGTTCGAATAGAAACAATGGGGATAGCAGTTCGAGTAGTAGTTATGTGATTCATGGGTTGAATAGAAACAAAAACGTTGGTTGTTTTATCGATTTGTAACCTAATCTATGACTGCAGCAGTTACACTTGTTTTTGAGTTGAGGTTGAATGGTTTTATCGAGTGGCTACAGTAGAAACAATACCTGGTGACAATAGCAAAAATGAATAGTAAATGGGTCCTGTAACAATTTGAACAACAACATTCTGTGATGATTTACGCGATGTTTGTCGAACTGTGGTAGCTGAATCTAGACTCATAACAGTAGTAATGGTAGTGGGTTTTGATGGTTTCTTGGTGGTTTGCATAGTTGTAGGTGGTGGTAGGGTTTGATGTCAGTTCTTGGTTATACGATAGTGAGTGTTCAAACAACACAAGATCATCATGGTTTGATGGTATGAGTTAATGAGAGACTCATCATAAATGGAATATAAGAAGTAATAGCTGCAGCAGAGGCTCACGATGAAAGTGTTGGGTGGTGATGTAGGGTGGAGGATGGTGTCGTGCAACAGAAAGGAAGAAGGCTGGAGGAAGAGAACAAGTAAGGTGATGTGTCAAATTGATAACCAAGTAGATAATTCAAATGCGTGTTCCTTATGAAATACATAGACATATACAATTGGATCTAATGATTAAAGAATCACATGTGGATTTGGGAGACAGAAAACAAACTTAGATAGTGATATATAACAAATTTAGATAGTGGTATTATCGTGGTTTGAGATTCTAACAGTTGCAGGTAGTAAAATAATTATAGCATGAGGTTGTGTGATCTAATAACAACAATTAATCAAAGGTGATTGTACGAAAAGTAAATAGAAAGGCCACAAGTGCACAGTTATTAAGTTAATGATTAAGTAAGAATGAGATAAAAGACACAGAGTTCTTGTTTGGAATATGTGATCAAGCATGTGTGATGTATCTATATTACAATAATTCAATATAATAATATGAATATGTAATAATAATATAAATATAATAATACTTGTGAATGGAATCAACAACAGTAAAGCTAAAGTTAGTGGATGTGAATTCTAAATGAAAATAGTTAGCAGCCTGAGTTTTGTTTGTGTTCGGAAGAAAAGAAAGAAAGATGATATAAATATAGCATCCTCTATCTATTACCATGTGCATGAAAAAAAATGATTGCTTAACAACAAAGCTCTATTAGTCTATCTCTAATGTTTAGTTATACAATTATCGATATGAGCTGTAAACACTTTACTATAATTAAGTATAATAGATAAGATTAATTTTTATAGATGAGCTATATAAATAATAGAGATAGTCTGTGATATTCGAATAAGAGACCATAACAAAACACATTGTACTTGTAATCAAATTTAGTATATTAATCTTATATTTCATTATTTATGTAATACCTATTTTATATAATAATATATTTGAATATTTAATATTTATATTATATATATATGTATATATATATATATATATATATATATATATATATATATATATTACAAAATATATAATATTAATTCCAATTGATTAAAGTGTATTTCATTAATTAAAAATATTATATATATACACATTTATATATATATATATATATATATATATATATATATATATTGTAACATCCCAAATTAATTAAGGTATTATTTTATATAATTAAGTATTTGGATGGTATGATTTAAATTAAATAAATGGCAATAGTTAATGTTGTTAGTTAAGTTGAAAAAGGACTAGTGATGCAAAGTTAATTTAAGGACCTCTCTTATTATGATTTTGGTGGGTAGGGTAGAAATTGCAATTGAGGTAAAGTTGTTTTAATAAAAGAGTAAAACACTGATAAATCATTATCAGTTGTAAAAAAAAAAAAATAGCAGAGTGTGTATCCTTGTGTGTGTGTGTCGACATTTATAAGAGGAAGAAGAAGAAGCTTCAATTGAAAGGATTTTGTTCATGCAATTGAAAAATTGTGTAATCTAGTGTGCTCTAATCACTCTAGCAAGCTTTAAATCTTCAATCTCTTCTTCTTTATGCACAATTAGGGTTCTTGAATCCCTAAAGACAAGGTATGAATGTTTATGTCTAAGTATTACTATTATTGGGTGTTTGTGATGAGTCTTAAGCTTAAAAGTTGTTGTATGTTGAAAATGTGCACACTTGAATGCTTTAAAACGAATTTGTTAATGATTTTGAAAGTTTGTTCATGTATGAACTTACATTTTGAGTGTATGGTATGAATGTGGTGAAATTGGTGATGTTCTAGCTTATAATCAAGTTATGCACACTAGGTGTTTGATGAAATGTCTCAATGAAATGTTTATGTGTTTTAGTTGAAATTTATGAAGAAGGAAGTCTATACATGAATTGTTGTTATTGTTGTAAGTAATGGAATTTGAACAATTGATGATTTAGGGTTGCTAGTAATAGAAATGGGTTTATGCACATTTGATGTTTAATAGAATATTTGAAAGAATTGCATGTTATGATTATAAGAGATGAACTAGAGAATTGTGTGATTAAGGAAATGATGTTGGCATGATAATGTGGTTATATTAGAAAAGATGAGATTAAAATGCTATGTAGGTAAGTGTTTGTGTGTATATTGGAGTAAATAGGGGGTTAAGTCAATGTATAAGTGTATGAATGTGTTGAAAGTTTGTGAAAGTTGTAATTTTGTTGAATTATGATATTGATGAGATTAGCTCATGTATAGGTGCTAATCAAGGCCAAGGAGCTTCAAGTAACCAAGGAATTGCGTTTAATCAAGGTGAGTTTATAGGGGGTAAAATGGGCGGGTCAAGAGTGGCTTAGTGTTCTCGGATTGAATCCGTGCAAGAGAGTAACGACTAAGTGCACTAGTTGAGTAGCTTAGATAGATTATTAGGTTCGCCTAATAATTGTATCTATGGTTGATGTTTAGCTTAGGCAAGATTATTACATTGATAGTAATCTTGTCTATGGTATGGTTTAGCTTAGACACTTTGAGGGTCTATGTGCATATGTATGATTGAAATGTGATTAAGTAGCTTAGGCATAAGAGTATGCCTATGGTTAGCTTAGACATGATTACTAGGGTCGGCCTAGTAAGTTATGTCTATGGTAAGTAAGAGTCGGATCCGAAAGTAAGTAAGCAACCGTTAGGTTGAAAGACAAGTAATGTGATGGTTTTGCCCAATGTATTATGCTATATTATTCGCCTATAACTCACTAAGTGTAAAAGCTTACCCCCGTGTTGTTTTATGTTTTTAGGAACGAAAGGTCATCGAGAAGGTAAAGAACCCATTTGAGGGTAGCGGAGCATTGGCATTAGAGTAAGTGGTAATGCAAGTCTCTTTTTGAATCAAGCTCTATTGGTACCGCTTATCAACGCCAAGTTTTATGTATTTGATGTTTGTGCTTCCGCCAGGTTTTGGGACCAAACGATGTATTTGAAATGTGTAAACACGTTATCTTGACTTAAAGGATGTTCGTAGTGTCAAATGATGTTAGAAACTGGTTTCATCAAGTTTACATACGCTTTATGACGATTTGATGTATTTTGAGTCAATGAATTGGTAAAATGTGGTTTTAGTTTTAAGTTGCAGGTTTGTACCAGTTCGAGTGTTATGTCGCGCCGCGACAATTCGTGTCGCGCCGCGGCATAAAGCGTGTTTTGGTAACAGAAAGGCTGGTAAACATGAGATAAAATCCTTTTATATGTCGCGCCGCGACAGTAGGAGCCGCGCCGCGGCAAATGCCTTGACCTGGGCAGACACCTATTTAAAAAAAAAAAAAATTCTTTCGTTCAAATGGCGTTAAAAGTCGGTATCAGAGCTAAGGTTTAAGGGACTTGGATAACCCACTATAGGGATTATCTAGGCTTAAACCATTGTTGTTGAAGGATAAGCGGTTTAGGACTTGCATGATAGTTAAGGTTGAATGATTGTGCCATGCTCCATAGGATAGAGTCGTTGACGAGACTTGTAGTGTAATGCTAAGATCATGGTTGATTTAAGTAAGGAGTTTAATACTCATTAACCATGGGTCATAATGGATTAAGTGCGTAATAATATGGTGTAATGACAACCGGCCATTGTCATTACTTCATTTTAGTACGCATGAACGTCTACTATGGTCATGGTGAAATGAGTTAGGAATTCCTTCGGTTTTCTTGGTTATGGTAAGTAATGATGCAGGTATTTGAACTAATGAGTTGGATGTTTTGTTTCAGAATGGCTATCGTATCCCCAAACAGAAATAATGATGAGGACGATGAGTACGTCCACACCCCGTCAATGGAGTCTATAGAAGGCTCACACTCCGAATCCGATGAGGTTACTATGGCAAACGATATATCGGGACAAATAGAACAAGCTTTGATACGATACACCCCAACCCTTTTAAAGAAGATTAAGACATTGATTAATGATCAATTGGACGAAAAATTAAAGACTCTTATGACTAATAATCCTACTTTAAAAGGAGAAGGGGGAAGTGGGGTAAGACATGAAGAAGTAGAAGCACCGAAAAAGAAAGATGAGCGCTTTGAGTACAAGAATTTTGCTAATTGTCATCCACCGGAGTTTCATGGTAAGGTTGATCCGATTATTAGTCAAAGGTGGATTGATGAGTTAGAAGAAACATTTATGTTGTGTGAATGTCCCGAGCACTTAAAAGTAATCTACGCGGCTCACCAAATGAAGGGAAGCGCTTATGAATGGTGGAATTTCATAGTTAAGTCTCATGGGCGAGACGTAGCGACAAGTTTTTCATGGGAAAAGTTTCGAGGGATGTTTATGGATCAATTTGCTCCACCAGCCGAGGTTAGTAGGTTAAAGTCCGAATTCATGAACATAGAGCATGGTAGTAAATCGGTGAACGAGTTTAATGCCGAGTTTAATGATAAGTCTCGTTTTTGCCCGGACTTTGTGTCAAGTCCTAAGTTGATGATGGATCACTATCACGAGAAGTTAAACCCCGAAATAAGTGAGTTTATAGATAAGGGCACGTATAAGACCTTAGCCAAAATGATGAATAGGGCTCTTGTGAGAGAACATGAACTTAGGAAGAAGGCCTCGTTTAAGCGGAAGTTAGATCAAGACTCAAAATCAATGCAAAGTATGAGCCCGAAGAAGGGTAAGTTTAATTCCGAATCTCCTCACAAATCAAAAGAGGGTTTCATGTCGGGAAAGGGTGATGGTAAAGAAGTGAAGTCATGTAACAGGTGTGGTAAGAATCATGCGGGTGAGTGTAAAGCGGGTGCTACCGATTGTTATTCATGTGGGAAGCTGGGTCATAGAGCCGCCGAGTGTCCTAAGAAGGGAAAACAATGTTACTATTGTTTTGAAAAGGGTCATTTTCAAGCCGAGTGTCCAGAGTATAAGAAGTACTTGGTAAGTGGTAGTGTTAAGAAAGAAGTTAAAATGGAACCAAAGACTAGTGATAGCCGACCAAGAGCCCGAGTTCATCAGATTACCGCACTTGAAGCGAAGGAGTCCCAAAATGTGGTGTCAGGTACCTTTATTGTAAACTCTTTACCTGCGCATGTTTTGTTTGATTCCGGTGCTACGCGGTCGTTTGTTTCTTATTCTTTTTGTAAACATTTTGACATGACCCCAAGTATGTTAGAACATCCTTTAGAGGTTGAGATAGTGGATAATAAAACAGTTATGGTGTATAGTATCATTAAGGGATGTGAAATTACTTTAGATGATGAGAAGTTTGTTATAGATTTAATACCCATGCATATGGGAGAATTTCAAGTAATTGTGGGTATGGATTGGCTAGATGACAATGAAGGGATAATTTTGTGTCGTAAGAAAATTGTATTAGTTCAATCACCAAGTGGGAAAGTTATATGGATTTACAGGGAACGAGCTAGGCGTGCTATTCCTATATGCACGTATGCTAGAGCTAAAAGATTTTTATCTCGTGGGTGTTGTGCGTTTTTGGCACATGTGGTAGATGATTCAAAGAAGGTTGTTGAAATAAATGATGTACCGATAGTTAATGAGTTTCCGGATGTGTTTTCGAATGAGTTGCCTGGTGTACCTCCCGAACGAGAGGTAGAGTTTAGAATAGATTTGATTCCCAGAGCCACGCCAATTGCCAAAGCACCTTATCGATTAGCTCCGTCGGAAATGAGAGAAATGATGACTCAACTACAAGATTTGATAGATAAGGGTTTTATACGTCCTAGTAGTTCACCTTGGGGAGCTTCGGTGTTGTTTGTGAAAAAGAAGGATGTGACAATGAGAATGTGTATAGATTATCGTGAGTTGAATAAGGTCACTATTAAGAATAAATATCCATTACCGAGAATAGATGATTTGTTTGATCAATTACAAGGTGCATGTTTCTTTTCAAAGATAGATCTAAGGTCGGGTTATCATCAATTAAAGGTGAAGGAAGAAGATATCCCCAAAACGGCTTTTCGTACGAGGTATGGTCATTATGAATTCGTAGTTATGCCTTTTGGGTTAACTAATGCTCCGGCCGCGTTTATGGATTTGATGAATAGGGTTTGTCGACCGATGCTCGATAGGTTTGTGATTGTATTCATTGACGATATTTTAGTATATTCCAAGGGGGAAGAGGAGCATGCGTTGCATTTACGACAAGTGTCAGAAATCTTAAGGAGAGAAAAGTTGTTCGCTAAGTTCCCTAAATGAGAGTTTTGGCTTCGTGAAGTCCAATTTTTGGGATATGTCATTAATAAGAAGGGTATTTGTGTCGATCCGGTAAAGATTGAGGCGATAATGAGATGGGAACCACCTACGAATCCCACCAAAGTTAGGAGTTTTCTAGGTTTAGCGGGGTATTATCGACGGTTTATACAAGATTTTTCTAGAATAGCCACCCCACTCACAAAGTTGACTCGTAAAAATGTGCCATGGAGATGGGAAGAAAAGCAAGAACAAGCGTTTCAACTCCTTAAGGAGAAGCTTGTTCAAGCTCCTATACTAGTTTTACCGGAAGGGAATGAGAATATGATGGTTTATTGTGATGCTTCTAAGAAAGGTTTAGGGTGTGTGTTAATGCAAAATGGGAAAGTCATAGCTTATGCGTCCCGACAATTGAAGGAACATGAAAAACGTTATCCCACCCATGATTTAGAATTAATGGCCGTGGTTTTTGCTTTGAATATTTGGCATCATTATCTTTATGGTGTTAAGTTCTCTATTTATACCGATCATAAGAACTTAAAGTATTTATTCGATCAAAGGGATTTAAATGATAGGCAAAGGAGAGGGCTCGACTTGGTGAAAGATTATAATTGTGAAATTTTGTATCACCCCGGGAAGGCTAATGTGGTGGCGGATGCTCTTAGTAGGAAGTCGAGTCACCAACCGATTAAGATAATGAGTTTGGCTATGGTAATATCACCACATATATTCGATAGTATCCGAGTAGCACAAGATGAAGCGTTGAAACCCGAAAACGTGAGAAAAGAAAGGATCAAGGGGAAAGTTGATAATTTTATGTTAGATTCCCGTGGTCTACGGATTAGATATGGAAGAATTTGGGTACCTTTACAAAGTGGTGTTAGAAGTGAGCTCCTTGACTTAGCTCACAAATCTAAGTATTTGATTCACCCCGGTGCCACGAAAATGTATAGGGATCTAAGGAAGGACTATTGGTGGCCGGGAATGAAGAGGGATATAGTGAAGTATGTTCATAAATGTCTTACTTGTCTTCAAGTGAAAGTCGATCATCAAATACCTTATGGTAAGTTGCAACCATTAGAAGTACCGGTTTTGAAATGGGAACATATTACAATGGATTTAGTGACTACGTTGCCTAAGACACCTCGACAACACGACGCAATTTGGGTTATTGTTGATAGATTGACTAAGAGCGCGCTATTTTTGGTAATAAGAGAAGCTTCATCATCGGAAGCAATGTCTAAGTTATATATGTAGGAGGTTGTTGCAAGACATGGAATACCGGTTTCCATTGTTTTGGACCGTGACACTCGATTCACCTCACGATATTGGACAAAGTTTCAAGAAGAGATGGGCACTAAGTTGCGTGTGAGTACCGCGTTTCACCCACAAACAGATGGCCAAAGTGAACGAACTATCCAAACTCTTGAGGATATGTTAAGGGCGTGTGTCATCGATTTTGGTGGTAGTTGGGATGCTCACCTACCTTTAGTTGAATTTTTGTATAATAATAGTTATCACTCTACCATCGGAATGGCGCCTTATGAGATGTTGTATGGAAGGAGGTGTAGAACCCCAATATGTTGGGGTGAAGTGGGTCAAAGGGAATTAGGAAGCACAGAAATAGTACAACAAACAACCGAAATGATAGATCAAATTCGTGAAAGAATAAAGGCGGCACAAGATTGACAAAAGTCTTATGTAGATAAAAGGAGGAAGCCGATAGAATTTCAAGTGGGTGATAAGGTAATGTTAAAAGTTTCCCCATGGAAGGGTATTATTCGTTTTAGAAAAAGAGGAAAATTGGGTCCAAGGTTTGTGGGACCATTTGAGATAGTGGCAAGGGTCGGAAAGGTAGCATATCGTTTGGCCTTGCCCGAGGAATTGAGTAATATTCACGACACGTTTCACGTGTCGCAATTGAGGAAGTGTTTGGCGAATGAATCAACTTATGTTCCATTGAGTGAGATTGAGGTTGATGATAAGTTAAGATATGCGGAAAAACCAATAAAGATTTTGGATCATAAGGTGAAGCAATTAAGAAATAAGTCAGTTATGTTATTGAAAGTGTTATGGCAATTTAGAAAAGGCTCCAAATGTACGTGGGAACCCGAAGAATGGCTTATGAAGTATTATCCATCATTACATCAAGAATGGTTCGCGAGGACGCAAACAATCCAAGGGGGGGAGAGTTGTAACATCCCAAATTAATTAAGGTATTATTTTATATAATTTAATTATCATGTATTTGGATGGTATGATTTAAATTAAATAAATGGCAATAGTTAATGTTGTTAGTTAAGTTGAAAAAGGACTAGTGATGCAAAGTTAATTTAAGGACCTCTCTTATTATGATTTTGGTGGGGAGGGTAGAAAGTGCAATTGAGGCAAAGTTGTTTTAATAAAAGAGTAAAACACTGATAAATCATTATCAGTTGTAAAAAAAAAAAAAATAGCAGAGAGTGTATCCTTGTGTGTGTGTCGACATTTACAAGAGGAAGAAGAAGAAGCTTCAATTGAAAGGATTTTGTTCATGCAATTGAAAAATTGTGTAATCTAGTGTGCTCTAATCACTCTAGCAAGCTTTACATCTTCAATCTCTTCTTCTTTATGCACAATTAGGGTTCTTGAATCCCTAAAGACAAGGTATGAATGTTTATGTCTAAGTATTACTATTATTGGGTGTTTGTGATGAGTTTTAAGCTTAAAAGTTGTTGTATGTTGAAAATGTGCACACTTGAATGCTTTAAAACGAATTTGTTAATGATTTTGGAAGTTTGTTCATGTATGAACTTACATTTTGAGTGTATGGTATGAATGTGGTGAAATTGGTGATGTTCTAGCTTAGAATCAAGTTATGCACACTAGGTGTTTGATGAAATGTCTCAATGAAATGTTTATGTGTTTTAGTTGAAATTTATGAAGAAGGAAGTCTATACATGAATTGTTGTTATTGTTGTAAGTAATGGAATTTGAACAATTGATGATTTAGGGTTGCTAGTAATAGAAATGGGTTTATGCACATTTGATGTTTAATAGAATATTTGAAAGAATTGCATGTTATGATTATAAGAGATGAACTATAGAATTGTGTAATTAAGGAAATGATGTTGGCATGATAATGTGGTTATATTGGAAAAGATGAGATTAAAATGCTATGTAGGTAAGTGTTTGTGTGTATATTGGAGTAAATAGGGGGCTAAGTCAATGTATAAGTGTATGAATGTGTTGAAAGTTTGTGAAAGTTGTAATTTTGTTGAATTATGATATTGATGAGATTAGCTCATGTATAGGTGCTAATCAAGGCCAAGGAGCTTCAAGTAACCAAGGAATTGCGTTTAATCAAGGTGAGTTAATAGGGGGTAAAATGGGCGGGTCAAGAGTGGCTTAGTGTTCTCGGATTGCATCCGTGCAAGAGAGTAACGACTAAGTGCACTAGTTGAGTAGCTTAGATAGATTATTAGGTTCGCCTAATAATTGTATCTATGGTTGATGTTTAGCTTAGGCAAGATTATTACATTGATAGTAATCTTGTCTATGGTATGGTTTAGCTTAGACACTTTGGGGGTCTATGTGCATATGTATGATTGAAATGTGATTAAGTAGCTTAGGCATAAGAGTATGCCTATGGTTAGCTTAGACATGATTACTAGGGTCGGCCTAGTAAGTTATGTCTATGGTAAGTAAGAGTCGGATCCGAAAGTAAGTAAGCAACTGTTAGGTTGAAAGACAAGTAATGTGATGGTTTTGCCCAATGTATTATGCTATATTATTCGCCTATAACTCACTAAGTGTAAAAGCTTATCCCCGTGTTGTTTTATGTTTTTAGGAACGAAAGGTCATTGAGAAGGTAAAGAACCCATTTGAGGGTAGCGGAGCATTGGCATTAGAGTAAGTGGTAATGCAAGTCTCTTTTTGAATCAAGCTCTATTGGTACCGCTTATCAACGCCAAGTTTTATGTATTTGATGTTTATGCTTCCGCCAGGTTTTGGGACCAAACGATGTATTTGAAATGTGTAAACGCGTTATCTTGACTTAAACTATGTTCGTAGTGTCAAATGATGATAGAAACTGGTTTCATCAAGTTTACATACGCTTTATGAAGATTTGATGTATTTTGAGTCAATGAATTGGTAAAATGTGGTTTTAGTTTTAAGTTGCAGGTTTGTACCAGTTCGAGTGTTATGTCGCGCCGCGGCATAAAGCGTGTTTTGGTAACAGAAAGGCTGGTAAACATGAGATAAAATCCTTTTATATGTCGCGCCGCGGCAAATGCCTTGACCTGGGCAGACACCTATTTTAAAAAAAAAATCTTTCGTTCAAATGGCGTTAAATATATATATAAACATATATATTTACATATTTATTTACACACAATTGTTCGTGAATCGTCGGGAGTAGTCAAAGGATAATTGATTACATGAATATAGTTTCAGAATTTTGAGATTCAACATTACAGATTTTGTTTATCGTGTCGAAATCATATAAATATTAAGTTTAAATTTGGTCGGAAATTTCCGGGTCGTCACAGTACCTACCCGTTAAAGAAATTTCGTCCCCAAAATTTGATCGATATTGTCATGGCTAACAGTAAGAATGTTTTCCTGACGAATATGAACTGATAAATAGAGTTTTATTACTGTTGAGTAATATGGATAAGATAATTCGATTACTCGAAGCGTATGAGTGAAGCTATCACAGCAGAGTGAAATGAATAAATGTAGATTCGTCATATCTTTTGACGTAGATAGGATTGATTTCCAAGTTCAAGAGATTTGGGGAAAATCTTTGTAATAAGATTTGATTCTTCGGTAATCAAGGGAATTAGGATCCGCTTTAAATGCGATCATCTGTTTTGATTTGCTTTGTCGAATATTTTACTATAAATCCACCTCATTCGTTTCCTTACAACTCACACCTTCTATTCTTTCTCCCTCAACTCATATTTTAAAACATTCATCAATATGCTCCATCCAGTTCTAATTCTCGATATACTCCTCACTTTCATATCTATCGTTCTTCTTTTTCATCTGTCGCCGGAAGAATCTATTTACTTCTACTATACTCTTGGTTTTATAGTGTTTTTAGTTCTCCCGTGTCTTTATATTGCTATATGTATCGATATATACGGTTTGTAATTTCTGGGTTGTTGTTGGGCTTTATATCTTCTTTTATATTCCGAAGTCCCTGCTTCTGTCTTCTATAATCATTGTCATCCACAGTTAATGCTTCCTTCTATTTACTGCGATTTATACTCTCATTTCTATTTCGGAGCTTCATTCTTTCGTTTCCTCTTCTTGTAATTAAGCACCGCTTGTAATGGTCCAGAATTCGCAGATATGAATTTCAGAATGAACATGGTTAATGTTCTAAGAAGGAAGTTGTAATGGCACGATCTTGATTTGTCAAATTACCAAAATATCCAGAAAAATAGAATTATCAAGAAGATTCGTTCTTAATATGTTTGAAGATTAGGCAGAATGTAAGAGTCGTGTAGCATGGCACATGATGACGTTATAGTCTGTGAATCATCACGTTCCATTTATAAACTCAGCATGACTTACTATAATATAATCACGTTGATTAAGTGTCATTATATTATACTAACTCATGCATCAGTTCCCAACACTACTTCAGAATTCATTCATAGTTTATACTTAGATTTTACAGAGATTTCCAATATAATGTATTACAGATAGCACGAAGAGGTATATAATTTTGGACGAGAATATTTATGAAAATATCTTCAGAAGTATCGAAGATATTTATGATGATATTTTGGAATTTCTAAGTTCAAAAGTTGATAAGGAAAAATTTTCCGCAAGATTTTAACCTGACTTCGGAGCAGGATATTCCCTAAAGATTTCATCGGATCCAGAATTATCTGGATTCTTTGAATATAGGGTTTAGTCCTTATACTTGTCCTTGGTATCCTTCATGGTTAGCTCAATCTGTTTTTCAGTACCAAATTTTCTATCGAGCGTTCCCAACATTCCATTCTTTATTATCAAACTTTTGGCCGTTTAGACCATCTACGATTTTGCTGTTTCCTCTGCATTTAATGCTACTATATCTGAATCATCGGTTATCAATCCGAGGTGGTTTCAAGAGAATTGTATTTTTAGATGATTAAACGCTGATGGTAATATGGTGGAATATAAAAGGTTCTCCAGTAACAATAAAGAGCACGCATATATATATATATCAAGGTTATAATAAGGTTGTTTCGAACAAAAATTCGAAGTTGACTTGCTGGAGCTGTGACAAAATTTGCTACTTTGAAAGGGATTACTTAGTTATTTTTGGTAATAACAACGCCAAAGGAGTTAGCACAGATTCGTGTTAAACGTTTACTCAGGTTTCAAGAGTTTTTCAGGTGCATAACTATATGTATCAATCTTTTCTTCCGTAGATGAAGTGCGGTTGGTTCATCCTCTCGATTGAGGTGTTTTCAAAAATCATGAAAGGTTTGAACGCAGATTGTAATCGTCGAGATACAAATGAGGTTTAAGATGAAATCAAGTGGAAAACTTGAAAAAAATGTTTAGTTTCATATGTTATAATCAATATTTTAATTCATTTTAATTGTCCAATATTGGTAGTCCACAGTAGTCCACAATTAATAGTTCAACAATTCATATATAGTTTAATATATATAATATTCGAATGAATTGATACGTGTCGTAACCCATTATATACATGTCTCAGACTCGATTACAACTCAAAGTATATATATTATTTAAGAATCAACCTCAACCCTGTATAGCGAACTTAAGCATTACAGCATATAGAGTGTCTATGGTTATTCCAAATAATATATATAGATGACGTCGATATGATATGTCAAAACATTGTATACGTGTCCAGATAAAGTGCGTAAAATAAATAACAGAAATTAAATGACGATAAATAAAATTGCGAGAATTTAAATTGCGATAATTAAATTGCGATAAATAAATTGTGATAAATAAAATGTAATACGGAATTAATAGTTAGCTAGGAACATTTAGCTAGGATTTTTTTAGCGTGGATTCTTAACAAAATTTCTCATAGTTAATTTGTTTGTTTCTAACAACTTTTATTTTGTCCAATGTTTTCTTTATTATGCCACTTGTTGGATTCTGATAAGTCAAAATCCAAATATGAAATTGAATGAAAATGGTTATTCTGTGGTGAACAGATTCGTATATCTGTGGATGTAAGTAGGATAGTAAATGATTGTTGAATCAGATTCGAAGAATGTACAATGTAACATTGTAACTTATTAATGTGAAATCTAAATATTCCTCGGGTATTACCTACCCGTTAAAATATTTTCACCATTAACAGTTTGTACAAAAGAAATTTTAATTACAATCTTTATGAAAACATATATACATATATATTTTCTTCAGATGTAATCATGGATTTAATGAGTCAATATGATATTAATCTCATTTGCTTTACCGTTAGAACAAGAATATATAATCTCTAAAACATTAGAGATTACATGATCGCCATGTCAAATGAAGATAAATGATGTAGAACATCATGTAGAATGATGATTATATTCGTGGTACAGAATGAGATGTTGAGGCATGTGATGCGGATGTTGTTGTTGGTGGTACTGTTGGTGCCGGTGATGTTGCTGAAGCTGGTACGTTTTGCACCATATTTTCCAAGTTGAAGCTTTTGGCTATGGGTTGTGTTGTCTAAGCAAACACAAACACGAACCTATTGTTCCTAAAAAGGACAATACTGGTGAAGCTCAAGGCTCCTCTTTCCACAGTATCACACCATTAGATGATGTAAATAATAAAATGGTATAGTTTCGGAAGTCTACTATACCAAGTAACCAAAAGTTTTTGATCTAGCACGTGATTCGGTCACAATCACGCTATGCAATCACCGCTCTCTCACGGTTTACACCCGTTTTGGTACAGGTGACCTACTATTGAGTTCCCCGAACTCGTAGGATTTCATGTCCAAGAAAATGAACATGTGGAACAATTTTGGCTTCTTTAAAATTACGAAATACGCCATAAAATACCAAGCCAAATCAAAACCAATTTTCATAACAAAGGTTTTGGACGAATTTTCAATTGTTTTTCTACTTTTTTTTTAAACTAACTTTTCTATTTTTTTCCCCTAATTTTTTAATTTTTTATGACCAAAACCCGACCAAAACCCGTGAAACGTCAAGTCTTTTTAGATTAAAACTACTATGATGATGATTCCATTAACAACCAACCCGAGAGATTTTACATCCCCCATCCCACACTTGAGATCAAGTAATGTCCCCATCATTTGAGATCAGAAATATATAAAAATCGAAAGGGTTATGTGAGAAAGAAAATATAAAAACTTATCGAGCTTAACCACTGATCGCGGAATGCCAGTGACAGATGGCGCTGAACTGACTGCCAGCATAAGAACATCGTCCATTCCCGATCATCACACCAATATCATCAATCATGTAGTTTTGCTGAACTTAATGCCAGACTTGAAAAATAGTTTCACCAACAAACCTAAGAAAAGAAAAACAAACGAACTACATAACAAGACAAGGTAGCACCACCCGATGCCTAAACGCCTTGCCCCCAAAATAAGTTTCAAAGTACATAAGCAGAATACATAATTATCTAAATACAGACCAACGGAAAGGAAATAGTTTTAAACAAATTACAACAAAAACATGCGCAACGACCCATCATTCCCTCGGCCACAAGTATCTGAAGGGGTCCCAATCCACACCATAAGTGTCCTAGCAAGCCTGGTACGGGTCATATGATGGATCCGACCTCGGAGGGTAACGGCTGTATAATCATGAATGGTAGTCCGTGTCGGAATGTAAGCTTCTGGAATCTGACGCATCTGTCTCTGAATTTGCCTCTGATGCATCTCCCACTGATTGTGAGCCCGAATCCCCCTCACATCATACTCGACCCTATCAACTCGCTCACCTAAACAACCAACCTCCATTCCGAACTGTCCCAACGCTGTGTTAATCGCACCATATCTATTCTGGTGCCAAACCCTCATATCCTCATTATGTCTGCATTGCTCCTCCAACATCCTCTGATTATGCTCAACCTAAGCATTATACGCTGACCGACTATCCCGATACTCCAAATGCATCCCATCTACACTGTTAACCAGAGAATCCCAACTTTCTTCACTCAGTGCCCATGTACCCGGTACGTTTGCACTCGAACTGCCTGCTTCATAAGTGGATCGACTACCACCATTCTCACGACCACGTCCAGCACCGCCACCTGGTTGTTGTTGTTCATCTTCCCATAAAACCCAACCTGTTGGACCTCTTCTGATAAATTCGGCCTTAGAGAAAAATAGAATATTAGTGGGCATCGCCTCAACCCCCAACATATTACACCTATTAGTTGGGACTGAAAATGCCCGAACAAACCTAGTCACCAAATGCCCACCTAACAACGGGCGTTCCGTTCGTTTATCCATTCCAATCTTGTGACGACCCGGAAATTTTAGACCAAATTTAAACTTAATCTTAATATGAATTCGACATGATAAGCAAAGTCTGTAATATTGAGTCTTAAAATTTTTGAACTGTTTCATGAAATAAATTGACCTTCGATTGTTCCCGACGACTCACGATACGATTACTTAAATAGATATGCATCTATTAAAATATATATATATATATATATATATATACACACACACACACATATATATACATATATATATACACATATATATACACACACACACACACACACACATATATATATATATATATATATATATATATATATATATATATATATATATATATATAAAATATAATATAATGATATGAAATATTGTATATGGTAATTGTTGGAATTATTTATGTAAAATAATAATAACATAAAATAATTATTATCTATATATATATAAATAAAATATATAGAATATATAAATAGGGTTTCGAAGTTATTTAGTAAACGAAAGTAACGCTCAATTATCATTTGATTGACATTAAACAAGTTAAAAAGAAACTTAGGTGATTTTAAAATAAACGGTTAGCCGAAAATGAGTTTTACAAACTATAGGTTTATTAAAAATGTATTTAGAAACTAGTGGTTGAATTATAGAACTTTTTATATTTTACTTGGGGTTGGGAGTGAATAATTAATATCATTTTTATTTAACAGTTAATGCTCGAATTTTATACCATAATGACCAAAATAAATAAATATAGTTGATTTAAAAATTTGGTATTTTTCTGAGAACTTTTATCCGCCACTAATTAACAACGGAACCCGAACTATACCTAATCAAAGTGTCGGCAGGGAACACATTTATTGAGTCCCGTGATCTAAATTATTAAGAAGAATTGCTGTGTTTTTCCATTATATGAATTACATATATATTATTATATATATAACATGTACATACTATGATCTCAAAAACATTCAAGACACCACCTTCACACTTTCTTGACCTCCTTCTTCTCCAACGTCATCCTTCAACACCGGTAACCCGCCACCATGAACCACCCTATTCCACCACCACCTTGTACCACCTTCTAACACCGCCACTCACCTCCACGAACACCCAACAGCCGCCACTTGCAAACAGCAGCTATATGCTATTTGTCCGCCACCAAAACAGCCTCAACGATCACCTGCAACCATTGAAAAGAGACTACTACACCTGCTGCTTGTTGTGTTATTCAAATAAGCTGGTATTACGCTTGTTTTGCTCGAACAACAATTGGAGAATAAGATGAAGAATAACGATGATAAAGATTGGTATGATTTTATGTGACAGTGGATATGAACACATTGATATTGAAGACGATGAATAGTATTTGGTGATGTTATTGTTTACTGCTTGAACCGTTTCTATCTTTCTTTTCGAAATTGTAGCTACACTATTATGATTTCCTGATTTCTTAACTCACGTATTAACCTGATAAGGATTGGGCTTGGTTAATTGTCTTTTGGCCTTCATGATCCATTAATCAAGATAACGAGCCAAACAAAACCATGAAACCCATTTCGATCCTACTGCTACGTCTGTTTCTATTTCGAACAAGTGATGTTGAGACGAGTTGATGATAGAGATGATGATGATGATGTTCTCGGTGAAGATGGTGATTAAGATTACGATTTAATAAAAGTGTTGTAGCGAGATGATTACGATTATGATTTGATGATTGAAAAAAAAATGATAAATAATATTAGTAACGAAAGCTAAATTATGATGATGATTCTGTGAAATATGATTAGGATACATGATGAAGAGATATTAATAATAGTTGATGATGTTAGAAGCTAAAGAAGATTAAACGAGTTTTGAAGAAGATGAAACAGAAATATTTGTTTAATAAATTAGGGATTCGATTTATTCCAGAAAAGCACAGATGGAGGGACGATTATGAGGGTGTTTGGTTAACGAGTGGTCCTGAGTTCGAATCTTGGCTACTACGGTTTATTTTTCTTTTTCAACTAATAACTACACCAGTAGGCTAGGAGTTGGGCCGTGTATATGTTGTTGGGCCAAGTTTGATTGTGCTAATCGGACTTGAAACAGAAAAAAGATTATAAGAAATCAAATTGTGTTTAAACTCAGAAAAACATGGACTGTCTGGTGGTTTGGAAGGGTGTTGGTTTAGCTAGAGGTCACGGGTTCGAGCCTAGACAATGTCATTATTTTTTTACGCCCATTCTTTTGAGGTAGTCATATTATTATTATTATTATTATTATTATTATTATTATTATTATTATTATTATTATTATTATTATTATTATTATTATTATTATTATTATTATTATTATTATTATTATTATTATTAAGTACTATTATCAAAATTATTATTTTCATTATCATTATTATTAAACTTCTCACCTTTATTAAAAACTACTATTATTATCATTATTATTATTATTATTATTATTATTATCATTATTATCATTTTTATGAGTATTAATATTATTTCTACAAAAATTACTATTATTATTAATTTTATGAATATTATAATTATTATTATTATGACTATCATCATTATTATTTTTAACATTAAAATTATTATTTTTAACATTATTTATCTAAAGTATATATAAAATAAATATAGTTATTTAAATTATTAATGAAACATATAATTTACTAAAATAACAATTAATAATAATACATATAAATTTGTTCGATTACAATTTATAAGTATTAATATATATAAATGATATAGGTTCGTGAATCCGAGGCCAACCCTGCATTGTTCAGTTTCGTCATATGTATTTTTACTACAAAATACAGTATAGTGAGTTTCATTTGCTCCCTTTTTAATTGCTTTTGCAATATATATTTTTGGGCTGAGAATACATGCGCTGCTTTTATGTTTGACGAAATAGACATAAGTACTTAAAATATATTCTACGTTGAGTTGTACCACCTTGCATATCTTCCCTAATAGCTTGGTAACTAATATTTACATGTTGGAAGAACATGTAAGCGTGAATCCTATTGATAGATCTATCGGGTTTGACCACCCCAACCGGGCTAGTCGCTCTAGTATCGTAAACGGTTGCATAGTACTTCGTTTTTACTACACTTGGTACAGTGTAGGGAGATTTCATAATAAAGGGAATATGCCACATTAATTGTTAAGTATGGTTACCGAAGCGCTCAACAACTTATAGAATACTTTTATACACTTGCGAGTGTACATATATTTATAAACGGAAATCTTGTGGTCTATTAATATATTGAAATGATTGTTATGATAACCTATGAACTCACCAACCTTTTGGTTGACACTTTTAAGCATGTTTATTCTCAGGTATGAAAGAAATCTTCCGCTGTGCATTTGCTCATATTACATGGAGTCGTTCATGGCATATTTAAGTCAGTACCTCGCAATGGAACCAAATGTTGAAGACTTCGTCAAGGAGGATTAGGACGGGTCATCACAAATCTCTTGTAACCACACTCCTAACATACAAGGGACATCAATTCGCTCTCTCAATTTAATCTGCTGTAGAATCCAAGGATCCCTTCGCTGGACCTTATTCGCATTTCCTCTAGCCATGAACAGATGAGCAATCATCTTGAAAATCATTCGGTCCTCCGGAAGTCGAAACATTGACTGAACACTTCTACTTGAACTAAAAGCACCCACGTTATCTTTCGCCACAGTCGGCCAATACTCACTCTCACTAAATGTTTCTTGCCCAAACACTTTGCATTGAATCAAAAACCACTTTAAATCATTGTCATTCAACTCGGGATACAAATCCAACGCCCGAGCTACCCCAATCTTACTCATGCTACGCTCTAACCTGCCTAACCGAAATGTCAAGAAATTCTCCTCGGTCGGAGAGGCTCGCGGTCGACAATTCACCTTTGAAAAGAACTCGATAGTCAACTGTTCAAATAAATCTTCACGAATTTCAAATAACCTATCGTATGGCCTCAACTCTTGACCCGCATATGTTACCCACAAATACTCACGCAATGTTCTAACAATATTATTACCCAACGCTGTAAGTTGCGTCCAATCCAAATAATATGTTCGTTCGATTGGACGGGCGCTAACTATTGTAAAAAGTTCTTCTAATTCCTCATCATTAGCGATTTGGGACAACCAAAGTTCCGGGTTATTTGGTGGTTGTCATGGTTGTTCCGTGTTTCCTCTCGATCTCTACACACATGAAACAAATAAAGAAAACAAAACACCAAACTCAAAAGTTAGTTTTAGTCAAAATAATAAGCACCAAATCCCCATCACAACCAAACCATGTTGCATGTTAATCCACCTTAAAGACAATCACCAAGTTAACCAAGTAACACATGTAAACATGCCAAGGGCTCAAAACTAACGCATATCGCATTATCTCTTAAAACCTAGCAACATATCAACCATACGCACATAACAACACAACCAAAACATGACAAACATGATTACATATCACTCTTTTAAATTCCACAAATCTAATAAAATCCATCATGTTTGCTAACTTTTACCAATTCAAATTACCACTAACAAAATACTCATCACATCGCAAAACACATGTTATGTTCCCTCTAGCATGACATCATAAATAAATAAACCAAATATAGCACAAGTCATTCAAACCAATATGACCCGCCCATATGAACACAACCCCACACTATCTCAAAAACATATCAACAATTCAAGAACAAGAACAATTTCAAGCAAGTAACTCTTCTATCACTTACAAATTCGGATTCTCAAACAGACAAACCCTAGGTTCAAGTGCAACTTCCAAAAACACAAAATTAATCATGAATTCAAAGCATACAATCATAATCTAACAAAACCCATTACTAATTAGAACACAAAACCCCAATTAAACAAACCCCACACTATTCATCATGTAAATCAAAGATTAAGCAAGTAAATACACATAATTAGATGAAATTAGCAAGATAGAAAACAAATTCGGACCTTAATGGGAGTCATTCTTGCAAGATGTGGAAGTAATTAGACAAGAAATTGAAGTTTAGGAATTTAGGGTTTTTAGACCTAAGGGTTTGTAGGTGTAGAAAGTTAGATAAAATAGATGGAATAAGAAGGTTTGAGTGTAAAATAAAGCTGGAACCCGCCTCCTATTTTTGTGTGGTTGAAAAATTCGGATTTCTTTTTTTAATAAAAAAAACAGCATGCCCGACTGTGAAACGGAGCCGCGCTCCGGGCTTTCGCGCGGCGCTCAAAACCATTGCGTGGCGCTCTAATTTCATGCGCGGCTCTCCATTAGTCATAAAATTCATGTCGAGGGTTTTTTAACATCTGGTATATCAGATACATGCACCTTGAGCGGCGCTCAATGGTTCAGCGCGACGCTCCAAGTACTGATAACCCAGAATTTCACAATTTTAAGCCATTTTAACCCAATTCCTCAACCTAAAAACCAACAAACAACCCAAACAAAAAGTCGAGCACGGTCACATTGCACATATCATCAAACGAGCACAAAAATAACAAACTCTACAACAATGTGAAGTTTATTACCGAGTCATTCACAAGACTCGTCCCCAACTTCAAGTGACGTTAGGATCGGGTTCAACGTGAACCCCGTCATCAATCTCAAATGGACCATCGAAATTTTTCTTAACTCGATGTCCGTTAAATTTAAAGGTAATACCACTCACATTTTTCAATTCAATCGTACCGTATGGGTACACCTTAACAACCTCAAATGGTCCTGTCCACCGGGACTTAAGTTTTCCCGGTAAAAGCTTCAATTTAGAGTTAAACAAAAGCACTCGATTGCCCTCATCAAACTCTTTCGGACCCTTTAACCTTCTATCATGCCATTGCTTGGTTTTCTCCTTATAAATCAAAGAATTTTCATATGCATCAAGGCGTAATTCACCAAGCTCATTCAATTGCCCCGCCCTTAGACGCTCGGCTTCCTTCAAATCCAAATTGCACTTTTTAAGTGCCCACATCACCTTATGCTCAATCTCCAACGGGAGATGGTACGCTTTTCCATAAATCAACCGATAAGGAGTGGTACCAATCGGTGTTTTGTAGGCGGTTTGAAACGCCCACAAAGCTTCATCGAGCTTATTCGCCCACTCCTTTGGATTCGACCCCACAGTTTTCTCAAGAATTCCTTTAAGAGCTCAATTGGTATTCTCAACTTGCCCGCTCATTTGGGGATGGTATGAAGTAGAAACTTTATGGAGAACTCCATATCGCTTCAATACCTTCTCCATTTGGGCGTTACAAAAATGAGTACCCCTATCGCTAATTAATGCTTTAGGAGTTCCAAATCTAGAGAATAAACGCTGAAGGAAGGAAATCACAACTCGTGCATCGTTTGTGGCTAAAGCTTGCGCTTCGGCCCATTTAGACACGTAGTCAATGGCAACGAGTACGTAACTATAATTATGAGATTTCGGAAATGGCTCCATAAAGTCAATTCCCCAAACGTCAAATACCTCGCATACTTGGATGCTTTGTTGAGGCATCTTATCCCGTTTGGTGACTTTACCGGCCCTTTGACAAGAATCGCACGATTTACAAATCAGGTGGGCATCTTTGAAAATTGTCGGCCAAAAGAAGCCGGCATCATAAACCTTACGCCCCGTAATTTGGGGTCCAAAATGCCCACCGGTAGGCCCATTATGGCACTCAATTAAAATTCACATACACTCTTCACCGGAAACACACCGGTGGATAACCCCATCGGGACAACAATGAAAAAGCTAGGGATCCTCCCAGAAATAGTACTTAAGGTCACTAAAGAATTTCTTCCTCTTTTGGTGTGACCACCCTTTTTTCAAGAATTTCCCAACGAGATAATTAGCAATGTCCACATACCATGGCTCGTCCACCTTGTCCATCTTCATGAGATATTCATCGGGAAAATCATCATGGATACTCGACTCATGAAGGATTTCGAGATTTGGATTCTCGAGTCTAGACAAGTGGTCGGCCGCGAGATTTTCAGCACCCTTCTTATCCCGGATCTCGATATCGAATTCTTGCAAAAGCAAGATCCATCTAAGCAGTCGAGGTTTGGCATCCGGTTTGGCGAAAAGGTACTTAAGAGCAGAATGGTCTGTAAAGACTATAGTCTTAGATAAGACTAAGTAGGACCAGAACTTATCAAACGAAAAGACCACCGCAAGGAGCTCCTTTTCAGTGGTAGTATAATTCAACTGTGCTCCCTGCAAGGTCTTGCTTGCATAATAAATGGGTCAAAAATGTTTCTCGACCCTTTGGCCCAAAACAGAGCCAACATCAAAGTCGGATGCATCACACATAAGCGCGAATGAAAGGGACCAATTCGGAGCAATTATGATAGGTGCATTGATGAGTTTCTCTTTAAGAAGTTCGAATGCCTTTTGGCACTCTTCGGAGAAGTTCCAAGGTGTGTCCTTTTCGAGGAGTTTGTTCATCGGGTTAGCGATTTTGGAAAAATCCTTAATGAACCGCCGGTAAAAACCGGCGTACCCGAGAAAACTCCGAACACCCTTAACATCGGTGGGAGGTGGAAGGTTCTTAATAGCCGTTACCTTTGCAGGATCTACCTCAATACCGTTCTTAGAAATCTTGTGCCCAAGAACTATGCCCCTTTGTACCATTAAATGGCACATTTCCCAGTTGAGCACAAGATTAGATTTCTCACACCTTACCAACATCCACTCTAAATTAAGAAAGCATGAATCGAAAGTGTCACCGAAAACCGAAAAGTCATCCATGAACACCTCCATGCAATCTTCTATCATATCCTGGAATATGGCCATCATGCACCTTTGAAAAGTGGCCGGAGCGTTACAAAGGCCAAAGGGCATGCGACGGTATGAGAATGTGCCATACGGGCACGTGAAAGTGGTTTTCTCTTGGTCCTCGGGCGAGATAGGAATTTGAAAATAGCCCCAAAAACCATCAAGAAAACAATAGAAGCTGTTTCCTGCCAACCTCTCTAGCATTTAATCCATGAAAGGTAACGAGAAGTGGTCTTTGCGTGTGGCGTCGTTCAACTTACGATAGTCAATACAAACACGCCACCCCGTGACAGTTCGAGTGGAAATTAACTCGTTTTTATCATTGGTGGTAACAGTCATACCACCTTTCTTAGGTGCACATTGTACCAGGCTAATCCACGGACTGTCAGAAATCGGGTAAATCAGACCTGCATCAAGGAGCTTAATGATCTCTTTCTTCACGACATCTTGCATGTGCGGGTTCAACCTCCTTTGACGTTGCACCACAGGTTTGGAGTTATCCTTCATTAGAATTTTGTGGGTGCAATAGGAGGGACTAATACCCTTGATGTCATGAATTTTCCACGCAATGGCCGGTTTATAGGCTTTTAGCATGGTCACAAGTTCAGTTTTCTGACCTGTAGTAAGAGAAGAAGAAATAATTACCGGGAGCTTAGATTCCTCCTGCAAATAAGCGTATTCCAAATGATCTGGAAGTGGCTTCAATTCTAACTCAGGAGGTTCTTCAATTGAAGACTTGCTCCTGTAATCTACATCACGTTCGAGTTCTTTGAACTCCTCCTCAGTCGGCTCATAGCCATTTTCCATCAAGGCGGTTAAAATATTCACCTCCTCAACCTGCAACTCCTCATCAATTTCAACCAATGAGCATTCTCCTGAACCCTGTAACTCTGGGAATTCCTGTAAAAACTCAGACTGGACATCCACAGTGTTAAGAAAATAACATGTATCATCAGTGTAGGCAGGGTACTTTAAAGCATGGTCGATTGAGAATGTTGCACTCAAGTCATCTATCCTAAGGGTCAACTTTTGGCCATAAACATCGATGATACACCTAGCAGTATTCAAAAATGGTCGACCCAAAATAAGTGGAATCCTTTCATCCACTTCCATATCCAAAACCACGAAATCAGCCGGGAAAACTAACGACCCGGTCTTAACTAGCATATTCTTGATAATTCCACAAGGGAATTCAATAGAGTGGTCAGCTAGCTGAATAGCCATACACGTGGGTTTTAGCTAGCCCCCAAATCCGCCAACGCCATCACACAATCTAAATTACCAAGTAAACAAGGAATGGTAAAACTCCCAGGATCCTCAAGCTTCTAGGGAAGCTTGTTTGCAACTACCGCTGAACATGCAGCATTCAACCTGACTGAAGACACGTTCTCCAGCTTCTTCCTGTTAGTTAGCAAATCCTTCAGAAACCTTGCATACTTTGGCATACCTACAATCACATCAATAAAAGGCATATTTATGTTAACTTTTTTAATCAAGTCCATGAACTTGGAGTTTTTCGCCTCAAGCTTCTCCAATCTCTGCTTCCTCGGAAATGAGAGCGGTGGTTAATACTCTTTAACTACCGGCTTCGCAGCAACGGTTTCTGGTACCCTCACAACTTTCTCAATCACCTGTTCCGGCTCCTTTCCCCCCTTCGGTTCACAAACAACAACCGGTTCACTATCCTTAGCTAACGGCACTCGCAAATCATACTCATCGGGCTTTCGCGGTGAATCATATGCTAAACCACTTCGGGTGGTGATAGCATTAATGTGCCCATTCTTCGGGTTAGTATCCGTTTTACTCGGTAATCCACCCGGTTTCCTCTCATTACTCTGATTAGTAAGTTGGCCAATTTGTTTCTCCAAATTCTGAATAGCCGCTTGTTGATTTCGAAACATTTGATCATTCTTCTCATTGTTTTGAGTAACAGTAGTAACAAGCTGAGTTTGAGACATCACAAGCTTTTAGATCATAGCTTCAAGGTTGGACTTTTTCTCTTCGGCTTGGGGCTTCTGAAAATATCCAGGAGCTTGCTGTTGATATCCTCCACTAGATCCTGGCTGGAACGTCGAACCTTGATTACCTTGAGGATTATAGGGATTGTTGAAATTCCTATTAAACTGCGCACGTCCCTGAATCTGATTGTTGTTCTGTTGACTAATATAAGCGATCTCTTCTTTCTGGTTCATAGTCAAACCTGCATCACAATCTTTTCCTAAATGTAATCCCCCGCAAAACTCACAACCAACCTTAATACCATGCATGTCCTTTTCCAACTTCTCCAAATGCCTACCAAATTTGTCTAACTTAGCATTAATAGACCCATAATCATCATACGCACCAGTGGTTTCGGTTCTCTTAACTGACGCTGAACGGGTTGACTCATGATCTTGATGCCATTCGTGAGTGTAGGCAGCTTGCTTTTCAATTATCTCTAACACCTCTTCTTCGGTCTTATCCATTAAAGTTCCACCTGCTGCTTGATCAATACTCTGACGAGTTGGTATGTCACAACCTTTGTAGAAAATCTGGACCTTTTTTAAATCATTCAACCCGTGTTGCGGACACGATCGTAACATATTAGAATAACGGTCCCAAGCATCAAACAATGTCTCACTGCTCTTTTGTCTGAATTGCGAAATATCTGCTTGAAGTCTAGCAGCTCGAGATGCAGGGAAAAACTTTGCAAAAAACTTATCTACCAAAACCTCCCAAGAGGTAATCGCTCCCTCTGGTTGCTTATCTAACCATCTCTTAGCTTCTCCCTTAAGAGTCCAGGGAAAAAGCCTTGTCTTGATCGAAGTATTGGCAACCTCATGCAGCTTGAATAAGTTGCAAACATCATTGAAAATACGAAGATGCTCGTTAGCATCCTCACTATCCTTGCCATGAAATTGGCAATCAGAAGAAATCAAACTCAGAATTGGCCCTGTGATTTGGAAAGGCTGAGTGATGTTTGGTTGAGTAATCGAATTGCCTTGGCCAGCTAGGGTGGCCTTCAACTTTTCTGCCATAGTCTGAGGACGAGGTGGTTGATCAGCCATCTCTCCAGTCTCGAAAATATCTAATGAAATGTAAGAGTCTTCTTCTTCGTGGATTTCAGGTGGTGTATCGGGCACCACAGTCTCAACACTACTATTCAAATTAATTATATTATCACTTGAAAAAGCTAATGAATCCACTGTAGACTGTTTCTCTTGACTTAACGCTCTAAATAACTCTCTTTTTGGTTCGTCAAATGGTTGAAGAATATGAGAATCTGAAGAACGCGTATGTAGTATGCACTACATGTTATCTGCAAAATCACAACTAACAACTGATTAAATGCACTGATTCAACTGAAAATAAACAAAAAATAATAATTAATTATAAATAAAACTAAACTAAGAACAATTAGATAACAATCTTAATTTTCGACACAACTGTCCCCGGCAGCGGCGCCAAAAACTTGATGTGTGAAATCTAGTATATAATTTATCTTGGAAAATGCCGGTTTAAAGATTACTACACACTAACGGACAGTGTACCCGATCGTGCAATAGTATAAAGTTGGTAATTCCGAAATCGTTCCAAGGACAGTTTAAACGTGAGAATTAAGATTGTAACTAATAAAAATAAACTAAGTTAATCTATGAAAATTGTAAGTACGAGATAATTTGTTTTTTGGCTATTTAACGATTAGCCAAATCAAGGATAGATTAAAAGTAAAAGACAATATTTTTGTGTTTTTAAGTTTATAGAAAATAAATGCAGACTCAACGAAAAGTAAAGATACTTGAATTCAATAGATAAGAGAATGTTCGCCTAGATCTCCTCTTCGCAGTGTCGGATGATTTGTTATTAAGCTCTAGTTCTTTTTATCAATACATGCAACTACATAGTCGGTTTACCCAGAGTTCTCTTTTAGCAAACACGTCAAACTAGGATTTATTGGCTTAAGGTTCTCTTTCACCAAAGACCTATTTCGTTTGTGACTTAGTAATTAGCTAATTATAAGATTAAGATTCAATTGGTTACGCGTTCGCTCCACACAATTCACCCCTATTTTGTTCAATCTATGTTACCCGGTTTACCCCCTTGGTCCAGTAAGCACCCAATTGGTTAAGACAAATCAATTGAAAATTAGTTCACTAAATTGAAACAGGGTTCCCTTTGTTCAAACAAGTACACTAATCAACCTAGTAACAATAATCAAATCCCATAAGAATGGTTCTTAATCAAAACTCATAATTATCATGCATTAATCAAATTAAACATTAAAGTATCATCCAACACATACGAATATTCAATCTAGACAAACATTAAAGTGCTTAGCCAACAATCATGGCTAAAACCAAAATCACAAATAAACAATTAAGAGTATTCATTATGATGATAAGAATTAAACCTAATGAAAATTGTGTTCTTGAATGATGAACGGATCGAGACGCGTTTCCGGAATGATTGAGGTGTTAGAATGATCTTGGGATTCCCCAAAAATCACCCTTTTTCGTCAAAAAGTTGCTGGAATTCGTCTGGATGCAAGAATGATCAATTAGGGTAAAAATTCGGGCTTTAAATAGGTAAATTCTGAACCCGGCTGAAGGTGGAGCGGCGCTCCATCTGTTGAGCGGCGCTCCATATCACTGAAACCTGATATGTTAACTTCCAAAACCCCTCAAACTGATTTTCATGCCTACTGGAGCGGCGCTCCACCTTTCTGAGCGGCGCTCCAGGCTCTTTTTGCTGATTCCGGACTGTAAAACTCAGTAAAACCACCCAAACTCGAATCGAACCAATCTCTTTCACTCGTTTACATAGAAAATCACTAAAACCATCAAATAACTTCAAATTTCATCTTCTTGGTCTTAGAACTCAAACTTTCATAACACTTATCGAAATAACACCAAATCGTATCCAAAAGGACCAAAATGTGCTCGATATCGCTAAGGAAAACGCGTATTAAATATGCGATATCAATTATGCGTTTCGATTTCGCATGACGTTTCACGTTTCAGTTTTGAGTTTCGGTTTTCGCGTATTCGTTCCGCATTTTCGTTTCAGGTTTCATTTTTCGCGTCTAGATTACGCGTTTCGATTGTGTGTTTTCGTCTTGTGTTTAAGTTTTGCGTTTTAGTATCGTGTTTAAAATTTGAAACAAGACCGACACGAGGAAACTAAAATGCGGAACTGAAATGGAAAAGTAAACCAAAATGCGGAATTGAACAAACATGTGATATGAAAAGTGAAACCAAAACACGAAAACTGAAACGCAGAACTGAAATGGAAACGCGATACTGAAACACGAAATCAAATCGCGAAAACCGAAACGGGAAATTAAAATGCGGAACTTAAACGTGAAATTGAAACATGAAATCGAAACTTAGAAACCAAAACGCAAAACTAAAACGGAAACGTGATCTGATATGAAAAACCGAAACACAGAAACAGAAACGCGGAACTGCAACGAAAACGCGTAACTGTAACGCAATTTAAAATAAAAAAACTAGAAACCAAAACCGAAATGCGAAATCGAAGCGTGGAGTTAAAAGGTGAACCAAAACACGAAAACCGAAACGCGAAACTGAAACAGAAAACCGAAATGCGGAACCGAAACGAGTAACGTAATGGACCACCGAAGTATTTACTTAATGGACTTTTTAAACGACTGTAAGCTTCAGAGACGACCAACGTATTATTAGTAATCACACTAATCACCAAAATCGATTAAAAAAAAATAGGACTCTCCGTGAATTTTGGATTAAAAGACATGTACCACCAAGTAATTAATCCCTATACATACTAAATACCGTGGGATTCTTGGTCGTTGCTCGTTTGTACAAGGCCAAAACGACAACAGTAGATGGCTCTTTTCACACTTGGATTTTCATTTTCCCCCCAAGTATAACCAACTTACAAAAATTACACTAAACTTTAGGGGGTTAAAACATAAATTCTCTCAATTAATTAAAATAAAAACTCCACCCATACACTTCGACAACCTGTATCTTCCTCCTCGGTCCGAGTTAAATTTCACCGACCACATCGTAAACCCGAAATATTTTTATGAACAAAACGAAACTAACTACGTTCGAAACGGACACTTTTTAAAAAACGCTACACATAACGACAGCCCGTATTTTCTCGCTCGCCTCGAGTTAAATTTTTTCGACTGCAGCGTCATACTCGAAATAAATTTATGAAAAAAACGAAAAAAACCCGTTCGAAACGGACACTTTTTAAAATACGCTAAACACACCGACAGCCCGTATGTTCCTCCTCGCAGTGAGTTAAATTTTTTCGACAGCACAGTTTGACTCAAAATAATTTTATCAACAAAACGAAACTAACTACATTCAAATCGAACAGATTTTAAAAAACACTGAAAACGACGACACATGGCCTGTTTTCACTTATGTAAATAGATAGAACTACGTTGAATATGAATACGCAGGCTGAAAACTGCCCCGAAATATCCATCCATCAAGTAGCCATCGTTGATCGTCCTTTTTGACCTCTGGAAAACAGTAAAGGCAAAATTTGCCCATATATTCCACTTTAAAGCTTCGCATGACTTTGTAATTTATTTATTTCTTTATTATTTAATTATTTATATTTATATTTGTTACACTGACAATTAATTGAAGAGAGATTGAGATCTGAGCTGTGTGTGAGTTCCTTTTAAACAACACGGAACTGATGATGTATATGCTCACAATAATAATAAACTTCTAATTAAACTCAATCCATCACCTGTTTGGATCCACTCATTTTCTCAGGTAATATCTTCTTACTCTCTATATAATTTATTATTATCTATTACTGTTTTTTCATAAAGTAGCATGGATCTGTTATCTTCATAGAGTAATTAGCTGTTATCATTGCTGTAATTGAGTTCAAATTTTGTTGTTCAATTTCTGTTTTCAGATTTAGGGCAATTGGATAACCGGCAGTTGTTGTTGTAGGTTTAGCTTTCAAGATTTAGGGCTTTTTAACAATGTGGAGCAAAATTAGGTTATAAATTGGGGGTTTTGTGATTATGATGGTTAGTGAATTATTAGCTTAATTAAGATTAATAAGATTGTTGATAATGGAAGATTACTCCAAGTATTCCCATAGTCCTGCTCATTTAGCTGTTGCTCAAAAAGATCATGCTGCCCTTAAGAAACTCATCACTGCACTTCCTCGGTTAGCCAAAGCGAGTGCGGTTAACACCGAGGCTGAATCGGTTACTGCTGAGCTCGACGCCGATGCTGTTTCAGCTGTAATAGATCGTCGTGATGTTCCGGGCCGGGAGACACCGTTGCATCTTGCGGTTCGTCTTAAGGATCCGGTGTCTGCAGACATTTTAATGGCAGCCGGTGCAGATTGGAGTCTTCAAAACGAGCATGGATGGAGTGCGCTTCAAGAAGCAGTGTGTAATCGGGAGGAAAATATAGCTATGATTATTGCCCGCCATTATCAGCCTCTTGCGTGGGCTAAATGGTGTCGTAGGCTTCCACGTATTGTAGCTTCTGCTAACCGTATTCGTGATTTTTACATGGAGATAACTTTTCATTTTGAGAGTTCAGTTATTCCGTTTATAGGAAGGATTGCCCCGTCTGATACTTACCGGATATGGAAACGCGGGTCGAATCTACGGGCGGATATGACTCTTGCAGGTTTTGATGGGTTCAGAATTCAACGTTCAGACCAAACTTTTATGTTTCTTGGAGACGGGTATTCGCGTGACGATGGTAGTGTTTGTTTGCCTCCCGGGTCGTTAATTGTTCTTTCTCATAAAGAGAAAGAAATAACGAACGCGTTAGAGGGTGCTGGTGCGCAACCATCGGAGGCTGAGGTGGCACACGAAGTTGCTTTAATGTCTCAAACTAATATGTACAGGCCTGGTATTGATGTTACACAGGCTGAACTTGTTCCTCATTTGAATTGGAGAAGACAAGAGAGGACGGAACCCGTGGGGCCCTGGAAAAGTAAGGTGTATGATATGCTACATGTGATGGTGAGCGTGAAATCACGGCGGGTTCCGGGTGCTATGACGGACGAGGAGCTTTTTTCTAATGAAAGGGGAGTCGAAAATGGAGGTGAACAAGATGAATATGATGACGTTCTGACACCTGAAGAAAAGATGCAATTGAATTCTGCTCTTAAAATGGAAAACTCTGAAAATATATGTGATGATGAAGACCGTGAAATTCATAATGAAATTAGCGATTCGGGTTCATTTGAAACATCTGAATCCAACACGAAAGATAAGAAAACTTGGTTTGGTTGGAACAAGAAAGGATCAAAAACAGGAGGTAATAACGATCCTGAAGATTCAAAGATTTTAAAGAAGTTTTCAAAACTTAATGAAAATCCAACAGAGGATGCAAATGGTGAGTCGAAAAAAGGGAAAGATAAGAGTGTTAAGAAGAAAAAGAAGAAAGGATCTTCAACGGAATCGAAACACGAAAGTGAGTATAAAAAGGGTTTGAGACCCGTTCTTTGGTTGACACCCGATTTCCCATTGAAAACAGAAGAACTTTTACCATTACTCGACATATTAGCCAATAAGGTGAAGGCCATTAGAAGATTAAGGGAGCTTTTAACTACTAAATTACCTAACGGTACATTCCCCGTCAAGGTACATTTTCCCTTTCATATGATGTTTCATTATGTTAGTATTTTTAATACAGTTATTAAAATTTGACATATATAATTGAGAAACTAAATAACTTTTATGTTTATTTGTTTTTGACTGCTGCAGATTGCGATTCCAATAGTGCCAACAATCAGAGTACTGGTGACCTTTACAAAATTCGAGGAGCTACAAGCTTCATCGGAAGAATTTTCAACACCACTTTCAAGCCCAACTCATTTTCAAGATTCGAAATCTAAAGAAGCTGAGGGGTCAACATCATGGATCTCATGGATGAAAGGGAACCGAGGCGACCAATCAAGTGATACCGAGGGTCGTAGCTTCAGGGACGAGACCGACCCGTTTAACATACCGGCTGACTACACTTGGGTTGATGCCAATGAGAAGAAGCGCAGGATGAAGGCCAAAAAGGCCAAGATCAAGAAACACAAGAAGCAATCTGCAGCAGCAGCAGCTAAAAGTAGTGAAAACGGTGCAAGGCAGTTAAGTGAAGATTTGGAGTGATCATTGATGGGTTTATTGTTGGATTTGGGTATGACCCAGATGGAATTTGTGTGATAGAATTTGATTTTTTTAGGGTGGTTGTTGGTTGGTTGTTGTATGCAATCTTTGTTTCTTGTGATGGTTTGTTCCATTGTTTTGGTAGTTTTCTCAGGAACAGCTTCAACATGGTGTATCAAATCAATGTTTATTTATTTGTTCACGATCCTCAGTTTTATTGGGAAATTCATATTAAATATTAAATGCGACTGTAATTTACTAATTGCCACTGCCCATTAATTCCACATTTTACAACAAAAATTACAACTTAGTTTTTATAAACGGATTCTTGTTAAGTAGTAAATTTCATATACAGCCATTGTGATATTTCCCACTTGTTGTCTAACATTTGAGTATTAAATTTCTAGTTTGCATATAGCTTCGTATTATGAATAACTTTTAGCATCAAAGATTCAAAGTTGATAGCCAAATACTACGTATGATTCAAAGGAGGGAAATGTTTTCTGATCCTGTTTGCAAGACACAAGTATACTTCAAACTGAACAACTTTCATTTCACTTTTTCCCAGTGTCACGGGATAATCGCTCAAGTTACGTACATCTTAGTAAAAATTACCCACTTACCCAAGTAGCTTAAGCAGAGAAAACCTTATCCGTTTTGTCTCCCTTTGCAACGGTGTAGGAGTCCGTGGCTTGTGATTTGACCATAGGTATCTTTCCTTTGTGGATCTAGAAGCTTTTGTGTTTTCCTGCAGCATATTGTCAGTTAGTTATATTTTGTATTAAACCAATTACTATTCATATCATTCTCAATATTTGTCTACCTAACAAGTTTAAACGAACCTCAACATATTGTGAAATACGTTTAGTAAATATTGTGCTACGTTTAGAAACCACAAGACACAAGTGTACCTTGTTTAGTTTTCCTTTACAATTCAAAAGTGTAAAAATATATACCAGCTGTCTTTTCATTTTCATTATACCCAATATCAGTACAGTATTTAACAACTTTCTTATCTGTAACTATATTCTTTCAACTCTATGTACCCTCTAGAAAATTAGATGTTGTAGTATGGTGAGCAATGAAAGAAGTCAATCTTAATCCTTCCTGATCCTTATAGTAATGAAATTTGTAGCCCCTCAAAGATAGTTATGAACGTTTGAAATTTTAGATCAATTATATTGAAAACTCGTAAAATTTTAGAACTCAGCATCTTTCGGGTGTTAACTTAATGACCCTAAGTGATATCTTGATGATTACAACTGGGCCTTTGTAGTTTTATGGATGGATCTCATGGGTTTAATACCCAGGCCGGCATCTCATTCCTTTTTCATTTAGAAAGCCCAAATATAATTCCGATAAAGCCCACAAACGGGATGACTTACTTTATTCCTGTTTACTACCTAAACAAGTAAATTTTTTTAAATATTAATAGTTTAATATTTACTACTACTACAACAACAAAATCTAATACCAAATAATAATTTAATATTTAATTTAATTTAAATGTAAATTCAAAGGAAAATGTGTTTTGACCCATTATTACATACGCATTATTATCTATTTATAGATTATAGATGTTTGTTATCGTTTTGGTCGTCTAGCTCCTTGCTAGTCGACAATTTTTTTTTATAAAAAAATCGATGTTCAAAAAAACAAAATCTTTTATTTCAAAGTGTTTTATTTGTTATTAAGGAAAGAAAAAAAAAAGTATAATGAAATCAATTGAGTTTAATGCATAAACCTTTTAACCAATTTCTTTCAAGGATTAGATAAATGTTAGCACTTTGGAACTTGCGGGCATAGCCCAACGGTTCTCTTCATGTACTTTGTGTCATAGGATAGGGAGAGGTCATGAGTTCGATCCTTAGGGATGACATGATTTTCTTTAAACCAATTGAACACCAATAATGGTAGTATATATTGACCCTATAAGGAGGTTTTACCGGATTCGTTCACGGACCCCTACCCGGAACCACTGCCAGAATGGATGTGTTCCCGGGTACCGTCGATCGGGTTCGGGTTTCCGCCCGAACGTGTGTGTTACGTGCAAATGATGATGGTCGTTGAAAGAAATGATCTACTGATGCCAAAAAAATCGCCGTTAAAAAAAAAAAAAAATTAGTACTTTGACTCTATAGAAAGTAAAATCAGTACTTTTTACAAGATTTACGGTTTATTACTCACTATATATATATATATATATATATATATATATATATATATATATATATATATATATATATATATATATATATATATATATATATATATATATATATATAGGGTGAGGATCAATGGAGAACTCATGGTAGTAGAGAACTCATGGAACTCGTGCAGATTCACTAAATCTGCGTGCAGATTCACATAATTTTTTTTTTTTTGCAGATTTTTTTTTTCTGTTCAGAATTTTTTTTTTTGCAGATTCAGTCGATCTGCGTGCAGATTGACGATTTTTTCCAGTGTTTTTTTTTTTTTTACAGATCGACTTTTTTTCAGTTTTTTTTATGCAGATTGAGTCAATCTGCGTTTTTTTTTTGCAGCTTTTTTTTTGCAGTTTTTTTTTTTGCAGATCGACTTTTTTCTGTGCAGATTTGACTTTTTTTTGTGCAGATTGAGTCAATTTGCGTGCAGATTGAGTCAATCTGCGTGCATCTGCATGCAGATTGAGTCAATCTGCGTGCAAATTGACGTTTTTTTGCAGTTTTTTTTTTCTTCTTCAGATTCACTTTTTTTTTCTGTGCAGATTCGCTGTTTTTTTTTTTTTGCAGTTTTTTTTTTCCAGATTGTATTTTTTTTTTTCATAGATTGAAGCTCAATCTCCATATAGATTGAAGTTCAATCTATGAGTTCTATGGGTTCTCTACATACTCTAGTTCTCTAGGGATCCTTTCACTATATATATATATATATATATATATATATATATATATATATATATATATATATATATATATATATATATATATATATATATTCTTAACCTCATTTAATTCAAAGTCTAACATAAGCCTTCCCGTATACCAATATGTACAAAATCGAATAATCTTAATTTTATAAAAAAAAGTTTGTCCACATAAAAATAACTTTTAAAAATGGAGATATATCTACATTAACATTAAGCCGGTTCTATATTTTATTTTCATTTAATTTTAAATTTAAATTTTAAAATTTAATAATTGTTGGTCAAACTTTATCAATTTAAAATTGTCAAAGGAATTTTTATGATAGAAGAGTAATATAAAACGACCAAATCTATACTATTTATGCTACTTAGAAACATTAATGTTACTAAAAAAATAACTATATTTTTATGGTAGAATATTCGATCTTAATTATAATTTATTATTAGTATTTATATTTATATAGATTTATAAGCCCGTGCGATGCACGGGTACTCCTCAGTTAAATGTCAAAAGGTTATATCATGTTACAGAATTATAATAACAACAGTATCAAAAATATATAAATAATAATAATTGAAAACGCTATAGTTGTCATCAAAGAACATATGTGTGCCAATCAAGAAATGCGTTTAATTTGTTCATTAGTACTATTATTCAATTTTAAACATAGTTGTCGTTTTAATACATTTATCCAATACACAACTCAAACTTATGTATTGTTGAAAACATGCTGCAGATAAAGAGTTTGTGCGTTACACGGGTATTCTTAATCATACAACATGGAAACGTAAAATGTTATATCCCGAATTAACCTCTTAATCATACAAAATCGACTCATTTGACATGTTCAACGGGAGGACTCTTCAACAAACAAACTTGAATCGTAAAATGTTATATTAATTAACGATATGATAAAGACATTATCACATGATTTATGAGCCCGTTGTGCACCAATTAATGATATGATAGACATTATCACAAAATTTATGATCATGTCCGTTGCACGACAACTATAAAAAGTAATATTTGAAAACACTCGTATTGATACTTCTATGATACAATAGCAATAAAAAAAACTTTCCATTATTGAAATACAGTGTGTTGAAAGTACTATATTTATAATTAAACTAAATAAGTAGAAAACATAGTCCATATTACGTACTTAATTTTGAAAAAATAACTAAATAATCGAGAAACAAAGACATTTGACCCATCTTATTAGCCGCCACATCTCGGCTTACTGAATTCCACTTAACGGCAGCCTGAATAATTGTGATGGATGGATGTCACAAACCTTGTAAAAATATTAATGATGGATGGATGTCTTAGCTTTTCTTTGCAGTAAACAGTGAAGGTTGTTGCAACTATAATCATACTCGCAAAACACCAATAAAAAATCTAAATTCCAGTTAAGTAACTAATTCCTTGGAACATTGTATATCAAAACTAACATATTAAAGATATAAGAAACTTATGGTCATACTGATTCTTACATTCTGACATAATTGTTGCCTATTTGACCCGTTCGAGAAATATTATAACTCGATGGGAGCCAACCATAAATAAATATACAGGTTATTCACCAACCTTTAATAGTATACAAATATCATAGAGAAATAATAATAATTAAAAAAAAAAAACTGTTCACAAAATGGTATAATAAAAGACATAACTTGAGTACTTGCTAATGCTAAAAGCCATATACATTTTCTGTAAATATATAGGTACCTGGTCAAAACTGCCACCTTTAATTTTCATGTTTACATCAAAGATAAAGTTGAAACTATAAGTCTAAATTAGACCCATTTTCAAACTTTATCTCGAGATAGAGCACAATACTTCAAGTTCGGATAGTTTACTTAAATTTAATGTAACTGTCCCATTTGAAAGATCTAACCAAAAGGATTCCAAAGGCACGGCACGCTTCTATGTAACCAAAAGTCTTCCAGGCACACTTGTATCACAAGGTTTATGTCATGTTTTATTATATAATCTAAAGAGTTCATCATCTCATTGGTGTAATGCAAGCTAATGTCAGACGTGTAGATATGTATACCTAGCATTGAGACTACACTACATTCATGTTCTATATTTACATTCCAGTTTAGCCACATACCATTATGCTCATATTGTGCTCGACCATGTCAGTCACAACACCTTGTTGTATTCTTGGCTACAATTGAAAGTGTAGTAACCAAATTCACTCTAAACCCATCCGTAGCTCGAGCAGAAAATCCCTTAGTGGAACATCCACTCAATAGTTTACCCATTTGGATCCGCCAGATTACTACATCCACCATCATTGGATTGTTCACCCATTGAAAACCAACATCTCAGGAGTATCCAACACCCTCCAACCAATTGACTACCTTATAACAAACTACCGTAACCTACAAAAAAACACTCTATAAGCAACAAATTAAATTAGAATTAAAACAAACAAAACCAATTAACTATCACGAGTCAACATACATAATACATAAGAAACGAACACGACTACTACGTAATTCAGTAACAAATTGAAAACAAATTTAATAGCAAATTGAAAACAAACCTTATGCATTCATATATGACAAACTAATTATAGATAGTTAAGTAGTTAGAATTATTAAACAACCAACAACCACTTGTAACAAAACTAATTATAGATAGGTATAAAGAAGTATTGAACAACCACTTGTAACAAAAATCAGAATAGTAGTAGACTTATTAGTGCTAGATGAAAGTAAATACTACTAAAACCTTGCATCAGTAACAATTTTAACAATACATGAAAAGCAGATGATCAAGTACAAAATCTAAGATCTATACTTTTATCTTCAACAACCAGAATGCACAAATTTTTTTCTTTTAGTCATCGAAAGTCGCAATGCATTTAAAAAATTACTCTACATACTATTAAGTCGAAACCCGATTCAAATGCACACGAAGGACCGAGGAGAGAGCCTAAACCAAAATATTGCATGTTTGGGTCAATTTGGGATCAGTTCCCATCGATTCCTCAATTCTCTCAGTTTTATCCGTTAATAGAACGTCCCTAATATAAATTACGTAAACAAACTAACATTCAAGTTCATCAGTTCATTAATAAAAAAGACAATTTTTCAATCAAAATTGTGTTGTAAATGATGGTCCATCATGATAAAACTAAAAATAGTCTGCAAAAGAACACCAATGGAATAGTGAAATTGTGATGGTTCAAAATCAAATAATTCTTGAAAAAAATAAAAGGTGACCAATTAGTGATCAAGATAAAACAAAAAACAACCATTTCATTATGCAAACAATATAAGATGTGCAAAAAAACTGAAAAGTGCCTGAATTTAGGTTCAACAATGGAACCATCAGTACAACTACAGTTGTACTTATATGATGGTCTTAAACAAATTGTAAGGTCACAAAAAAGAAATTAAACCCTCACCTTTCACCATCAGCAATCGATCGATAACATCTATGATAGCTGTCTTTCCTTTTCAATGAGATGGATTCAATTAGCAAGATTTCTTCATTCTTATGAGCTAAAAAGAAATTAAAGCTTAACCTTTCATCATCGGCAATCGATAACAAAAGGTTGAACAACCGAATTCTTCGCCTCAATTAAGAGCAATCTGAGACAATAAAAAGTGTGAATGATCCCTAATTTAAAAGTAATCCGAGACAATAAAAAGTGTGAATGAACCCTAATTTAAAAGCAATCTGAGACAATAAAAAGTATGAATTAATGAACCGATCGATGTAACATCCGGCCATAGCAGGAAAAATTGAAGTGACTATCCGTAGAAAACCCTAATTTTGAATGAATGAATTAGAGAAGATGAATCGATGATCGATGATTTGGTTTAGCCGAGTGATGGAGAATGAAACTGCTCCGTGATTGAAGGGATGTCTGTTGATAACTGCTCAGTGATTTGAAAGTTTCTGTGATTAAGGAACACGTGTCAACTGTTTATAATTACTGATTTTTTTAATTCAAAATTCTGACAAAAAGTTATTGTGTGAGGTTGAATAAGGAGGCGACACGTGGCGGATTTATGTATGTAATTTATAAAGATAAAAGAAAAGATTTATATTTATATATATAGTTTTAAATTATATTTTTTTATTTATAATTAACTAAAGTAGCTAATGAAGGTCCCATAAAGAGCCTAAGGAAGCTAACGGTCACTTTTTTCAAATCCGCTCCAAACTCTCACTTCCTTTTAAGCCTCCCCAATTCCATCTCACATCTATCTCTATCTCCATATCTATCACTATCTCCTTCCAGCTTACATTAAATAATTAAATAATTACAGTAAAATTTATTATCTTTATCATCAGCATCTGAAGCAGCTCACAAACTCATGGGCTGCTTTTCAGTTTTTCCGTGTTTCACCAAATCCAAGAATCCAAAATCTGTTAACCCAACAACCACTTCATCTTCTTTATATCAGGTATATTATATTAGATTAATTTAATTTAATTACACGCTCTAATCATTTCTATTTTGTTAATAGCAATCCGTATTGTTGATTGAATTAATCATTCGTTTCAGGTAAATGACAACAGTTGTGATTCCATTTTTATTAAAGCACTTGGTTCAATTCAAAACCCTATTAGGAAATCAAGGTAATTTTATAAGTTTGATTTACAAATTTAAGTATTTAAAATGTTAATTTGCGGTAAATTAAGTGTGTTTGTAGGTATATTTAGTTAATTGTCCAAGTGAATGTAATTTTGTGTGATAATTTAGCTGAGGCATTTTATCAAACACTTTGCGTGCATGTTTTATTTTTTTATTGACATTGATTTTTTAGGGATGATAGTGAAGATCAGCTGATCAATGGTAGTTATTGTAAGACGGTTACTCTAGGTTTAGATTACCAGTCCAAAGTAGATATCTCAGTTGGAGGTGGAGAGGATAGTAAGAAAGATGTGGAGAGTTTAAAATTAGGGTTTCTTGTTCAATTGGAGAATATAAAAGAGAGGAAAACAGAAAATGAAAAATTGGGGGTTCTTGTGCACATTGAAAATGAAAATGCGAAAAAGAAAGAACATGAAAGTGTAGAATTTCATGTCGAAATTGAGGATGCAAAAGAAAAAAAGGAAGAACCAAAAGATGAAAAAGAAAATTTGAGTTTAGGAGTTGATAGGGAACTTGATAATGGAAGTAAAAATGAGGTTGAAGGTAGAGCAGTGTCCGATTCTAGTGTTTCGAGCTATATATCTCATCCACCGATGCATAGATACCATAATTGTGTAATCAAGGAAGATGAAGAAGATGAAGTATTGATTCAAGAAGAATCTTCCGAGTCCTTATTTTCGGTGTCAATAAATCAAAGAACTCAACCAAAGTCTTGTCCTATTGAAGTTGATGTTGATGATGACAAGGAGGTCAACAGTCCGTTAAAGTTAAGTTCTTCGCCTGAATTGGTTGCAAAATCAATAGAGTCTTGTCACGATCAAAACGTTTTGAATCCCATTGAGAATCTTACTCAGTGGAAAATACTGAAATCAAGACCTATGTTTCTTTTGGATCAATGTGACGAAAAAGAAAATATTAATTTAAAGCAAGAGGAAATAGCAATAGCCATCCCGTTAAGCGAAGAGCCTATGTGTAAAGTTTCTAATCAAAAGGGTAAGGTAAAAACTGATACTGCGGTTACTACAAGCCTTTCAAGTTGGTTGGTTGAACCTGAAAAGTCAACAACAACAATTGTAAGCAAGGAAGAAGAAAGTCAGTTTTCGACAGGGAATTCGTATTCATACTCTGATGGAGCAACTTCTTGGAAGAGTTTCGAAGATAGACCTATCTTGGGAGCTTGGACCATGGATGAAGTGAAGCAGGAATCTGCAAGATCATCTCCTAGAAAATCACCATCTCGTAATCCCGATGAGACCCCAATCATCGGTACCGTTGGCAGTTATTGGAGTCATACTGGACAAGCCACAGATTCTTCAAACTCGTACAAATCTCCCTTAGGAATGTCCGCAAAATCCCGAAGGAACAGAGAGGTATTAATTAGTTTGTTAAATTAATTAGTTCCTAACTTTTATAATTAATTAGTTTGTGAACTATGAATGCTGAAACTAAATGTAATTATATTCATGTTTTTGTAGAATAAAGCATCAAGCTGTCACTCTTCTCCCTGTAAGAGAAAGTTGGAGAGAACATTCGAGAAGACTGTTGATTAAGTTAATTTTTGAATGATGTGTCTGGGCCGCTTTAGAAATCAAAAGTATGTCGTACTGGTTAAATAAATAGGATGGCGGTGTTTTCATTTTTAGTCTTATTATGTATATGTATTCCCTTTTTTTGTGATTGTGAATACTATAAGCTGGTTTATGACTTTATGTACTCTATTTTTTGAATCTATTTTGCTTCTTGGAGATAATATATAAGATTTGATGATATAATAATCTTGTTTATAACGAAATTGGGACCTCTACGGTTTTAAAAAAGCTGTTCATGATACTAATGATGATGCTGTTAGGTGGAATACAACTGAATCTTTCTACAAGAAAGGTTCGTCAAGAACATACTCAAAAGTCTTGCAACCATACAGATTGAATCAAAGTTTTTGTTGTTTGTTGTGCGATTATCAATGGAAATATGATATAGTAATTACTTTGTGTATTTATAGTTTGGTGGCATTTTGTTATCTTCTCAGCACAGTTTCTCGCAAGATGTTTCAATAGTTCACTGCATTGTAGCTTGTATTTGTGGTGCTATAACTCGTGAGACGATTCACTGTGGTTGTAGTTAGTTCCGGAGATAGTAAAAAAAAAACTAATAATAAGAAGACAGAAATCAGGATTAATCCAATATTTGATTTCTAAACTGCCAATTATGATTAGGTAGCAAGTATTACTGTGTATATCTTATTATGACTGCATCTCTTTAAGCATTATGTTTATGATTGAACAATACAGTATTGCTGAAACCTTTTCCAAATGGGTAAACAAACGAGGTTTTTCCTATTCAAGTTACCTGGAAGGGCTAGTATTTTAACATCTAAATTCACCCAACAAAGTTCAAAAAATACAAACACTTTTCACATATTGTAGTGTCATTCTCAAAAGTCAACTTCAAATGAAAGTAGTATCAAATGGTACAGAACTGCAGTCAACCATGCATAACATAACTATATAAATTACTTACTATATGAAATTACTTTTATGCTGCTTTACATTTCTAAATGCTTATTTGATCATTATTTTTTTTTTTAAATACCTAACAGAATAGATTATCATAGGTTTATAGGAATTTATCTCAAACATCTAGAATCCTAGAACTAAACTCCACTTTGTTAATCATCTTTTCAAATCTTTTTTTGAGATGAGATGTTTCTACGTTGTAAATGTCAGTTGAGAACACTGTTTATAGTGTTCTTTTGAAAACAATGATGCTCGAAAGGTAGAGAATTGGAGGAAGTTGAGTTTATAGTGCTATAATGGATTTATTGTACTATGAGAACGAGCCCACTCTGTATCCTCGTATAAGGATAGCCTTAACAAATAACGATGTAGGGCAAACAAAACCAGAAGGCTATTTGTTCAATGACAGCTGAAACACACATATAACTTGTTTGTTAGTAGCAAGTTAAGAACACTCGGCTAACCGTTTCAAGTGACTCAATGAGTCCTAAGTGATTCAACACATGAAATATCTGAAGTAATTTACTGATATATAACACACATCTGACAGGAACTTTGCAACTGTAACCAGCTAAATTCACCAATTTTATTCACTAAATTGAAACAAAGTTCAATTAAAGAACTTACTGAACTTTAAAACTATATATATAGATAATTCATCACCTCAAAAATTCAACTGTAATTCCAGATACATTATATTTTGTTTTCTCATTGATCTCCCTCTAAACCAATACGATCAGGTACAGAACTTACTCACCTCAACTATATAAATAATTCATTTCATCACTATATCATAACAGATCTATAAATAATATAATACGGAGTAAATCATTTACCACCGATGATCTTAACTGATCGTTCCGATCGTCGTTTAGGAGTCAATGGTTGAAGAACGGAATCTCTATACTTACAAGGAATTGACATATTAACTCTTCTTTGCCTCTGTGTTTTAGGTTTAGGTTTTGATATAGATTTGGATTTGGATACTGAATTGATGATGAGATAGTTGAATTGGATCGGTCGTCTTCGTCTGGTGATGATTCTACGTTGAATGTAAGGAACGCCGATAATTGAACCAGCTGTAACTTGATAGATTGCTTTCACAAGTAGATTGAGTCCTGAACAACGAGAAGGGGAAGATGATCGGATGGAATTTGGTGATGAATCTGTAGATGAAGCGATGAATGATTGGAGTGTGATTGATGAATGAGATGATGAATTTGGGGATGATGATGAAGAAGATGAGTTAGATGCTTGCATTGTGTTTGAATGAATCGGAATTGGGGGAGATGGAAATCGGGGTTTGTTTCTCTCTGGATTGGTGTTGGTGAATGTATACAGTCAGAGAGACTGTTTTTATGTTTGTGTGTGTTTAAACTGAAGATGATGATGCTGTACGTATATACTCACAGGCTCACAGATCGGATCCTAATTATTTTATTATTAAATTATATTTATATATATTATATTATATTATATTATATTATATATTATTATTATTATTATTATTATTATTATTATTATTATTATTATTATTATTATTTAATTTTAAATATACTCCGTCAATCCCAAAATAAAATTGTACTTATATTCTTTCCAAAATCACTATCATCACTATCACTATCACTATCACTATCACTATCACTATATACATTAAAAGAGAGTCTCGATTAGCTAATAAATATTTTCAAAACCCCCTTAATTACCATTAAATTATAAAATTACATTACAATACCCTTTATCCAACGGTTCTTAATTATTATCCACTAAAAATATTAGCTAACTAGATTTTAAGAGCTCGTGCGTTGCACGGTAGGTCTAAAAAATAGTGTGTGTTTGTTAAAATGTGTAAAGCATTGGTCGATGTTGATAGCATGTTTATGACGAAACTTTTAAGTACTATACATATTGAAAGTAAAGAAACGTTAAAAATGAGTTTTGCAAATTCTCTGAATAAATAGTATTGTAATGCTTTAACAGCTCATGCGTTGCACGACTGCTCTATGAAATAGTTTTCGTCTTCGTTAGTATTGTACAACATTGTTTGTTGTTGATACAAGTTAATGACGAAACTCTTTAGTAGTATATAAATATGAGTTTCGTAAACGCTATGAATCAATTGCCTTAGAATGCAACAATGAGTTATTGCTTTTACTTTAAAACTAAAATAGTCAAAATCAGAGTGATACAATTTTGTGTCAAGATCTTCAGCAAATTCGAAGTTCCAAGTCTAGTTTTATTTACTGTACAAAGTATGGTAACGAATGATGAGTATGATCTTGTATTTCAATTTGCGCAGATATGTATAGGATAAAGGTCTAACACTTTTGATTGCTTTGCTACTTGAATAAAGTAACAAGTAGCAAAAGGAAAACTGTTGTTTAAGATCAAAATGAATCGGGTGTTCTGATTTCACCCATGGATAGTCCATAGATTTAGTCCACAAAAATCTATGGACTATCCATAAATAGGCATTTTGCAACTATGAGGACAAAAGTGCTCCAACAATGAAATATATATATATATATATATATATATATATATATATATATATATATATATAGCTCTTGTTTTAATGACTTATATATAAATATAAATAAAGGTATAACTCTATTCTGACAACAATCAGGCACTTTAACGGCAGCTCCATTTTTTTTGGTCTGCCTTCACTATGTTTTAAACAATAAAAAAACAATTATAGTTATAAGTATAATCTTGACAAGTTGTGCCATATAATAATACTAATAATAAGCGAATATGATATATTTTAATGTAAAAGTAATTTTTTTCTTTCGATAAGGGAACATGCTCCAGAAAAATCCAAATAGAACCAAAAAACAATAGTTACAATTACAACGGGTATATCCGAGGAGGTGTTTTAAGTGAACACCCAAAACACTTATAAATGATAACTAACCAATGACCAAAAAATCAATGACCAAAAAAAATAAAAATAAAGGATGTTTTAATGCACATCCCAAAACCAATTGTCATACTTACTATGACTTATGACAAAATAATGATACATATACCAATAAAATCTATGCCTTATGCTATCAACCAATATGTCTAACTTGAGAATTTATTCTATTTCCATCTCCTATGCCAATCTTTATGATGTCAAAATATGTATGCCTTGGGTCACCACTCACCAGTGATATTAATATCCCAAAACTTATCACCTGTGCCAAAAAATGCAGCCATCACATTCACAAACCATTGAGTTTTGAAAGTCAATAGCTCGGCATTAACAAAACATTGAAGGACTTGATCACCTGTATAATATAAGGAGTGGTAGCATACGGACATCCAAACCCCTCTGATGCAACCTTGAGTACATGAAACCATCACCAATTTACATTGTTTAAAAAACTTCACAAACCTGGGCAAAATATCGAAGTGCCAAAACTTGATCCGTTGACTTTTTAAGATCATTATCAATTCACAGCGAGTATACCATAATTCAAAAAAATGTCTCCTTGGTCATAATATCACCAACTTTAGTCTCCAACTTTGCAGCTCTACACTTAGTCCCATATGCTGCCTTTTGAAATTTTGAAGTCAAAATTAAACCCATACTATCTAAAGTATCACAATTAATTTTCCACCAATACAACCAATCTGTAGTAAGGTTATCAAAAGCAGACTCCATCTAAAACCAAATTTCAGTAATCAAACACATGTACCGTTGACATTTGAAAGTCAACCTACCTTGAAGAACCCTAATATATATATAAGTATTTGGAGATTCACATGGAAGGGTCAGCGTTAGAAATATACAATTTTTTTAGTATGTAAACAAATTTGACATAAATGAGATATAGTCCATCCTTGTAATTCAAACTTTCTTAAGTACTCACACCAGATGAAAGAATACACTCAACATCAAAGATGCTATATATACTTGTAGACACACTCCTTAAGTCCTATATAGATGTGATAATTTCAACCCAACTATCAATAAATGGGTCAATCCATTTTACGATTCATCTATAATAGGTCAACAGACAAAATTGACTGAAGTAGCTTAAAAGGAAATGATAGCGGTTAAAAAGTAGTCAAAAATGTAACATAATGTGATTATACTTTTAATGTGATTTTAAGAGCCCGTGCGTTGTACAACAACTATAAAACATAGTTTTCGTAAACGTTAGTATTTGTACACCATTGTTTGTTGTTGATAGCAGTTTAATGATGAAACACTTTAATAGTATATGTATTGAAACTAAAGAAATTAGAAATGGTAAAAATGAGTTTCGAAACCACTATGGGGTCGGATTACTTTGCCCTCCCGGGTAGCCCGATCAGAGATAACCTTCTACCTTTATGCAGTATCTTATATTAAACAAATAATATATGTCTCAACTGCCCCTCTTGAACTGAAACAAAGTCATGGATCAAGTAGATGCCGAGAATATTTAATTCTGAAGCTTCTAAGGATACCTGAAGTGAATCAGTAGCTATGACCTATAAATGAAAAATGTCACACTTAAGTTGAAAAGTAGAGCTACCTTATCACCTGAGCAGGCAGGCAATAGTCTTCTACTGATACTAAGGCTTAAGTATAAACCTGGCTGACGAAATATTCATGGATTCAGCAGAACATAAGGATGTGTTTGCATATCACCCAAACCATCCTGTATTGAACCATCCGGCATTTTTCCCTTATCACCCAACTGCCACGACCCGCCCATTTTTTCACCTATATGACAGGATTATAAAACCAAAAGCCCTGAAACACAACTCACCAAATCGTAAATGTACGTATTTGCAAGTCTACATGTGAATTCCAGGTGGTGTCAAAATCATCCCGTGATGATATAAAATTATACGGTAGTAACTTAGAAAGGACTACACACATAATATGAACACTAATATTTACAACCAATAATAAGCCCCAAATGATATCAATCAAAAGATTGGGTATAGCCCAATTGATAATCTTAGTGAATATTATGCAGAATTTATTTTCAAATACTATAAAATCTGGCCAATATTATGTAATAAATTAAGTTTGCAAATTAAATAGAAAAGTAATGGAATTAAGGTTTTTAGTAACCTCATATGAATTTACAATTAGTCAGATCTTCTCTTGATATATAAGTATTCGAGGTGGCAAATTTGACCCACTAATGTATCAATCAGCTGTTTTTGTTTTCTTGTAGAAGCGAAGTGTATCTAATACTATGTATATTTATGTACTTTTTGTGTCTGCAACTAACTTAAACCTTCCATAGATATAACAATTTATCCAAGCAAAAACTGATATAACCATATTACCTGCTCGCTCAACTTAAACCTTCATATGCAAACTTGCAACAGACGTATTATACGTAGAGATCAACATACGTATACTAAGGCGCAAAAACTTGTCACGATCAAGGAGTCAAACACAAAGTAATTCATACAAAACACCCAAATTAAAAATAAAATGTAAGCGCTTACGGTCTGGAAAACTGGAAGAGAAAAAATTAACAACCCAATTACATTCATTGATTCAATTAGAATCCCTTAATTTGATAATTTTATAACAAAACAAAGATTTACCTGGAAATCATGGAAAGTACATGATGATGAAGATGATGACAACGATGGTGACGATTCTGACGGAATAGTGCAAGCAGCGGCGACCTTAGGGTTCCGCTGTCTCAATCCTGATTCAATGAACGTCGGTCGGAATGAGAATTAGGGTTCCGGCGACCTTAAGGATTTTGGATTAACTATACAAAATTAATACCATTGCGTGCATAAAAATGTGACAAATAATTTAGATGTATCATCGTCGTTTGTTGACGTCGCCGGAGGATTGTATCGGCGATTTAAGATAATCGTGGTTGATATTTTTTGAAGTGAGAGGTTACTTTTTTGTTTCAGATCTGTATCTTGGCTGATGATTAAACGTGTTTGGTTTTGTGTTAATTATGGTCTGTGGCGAATAAGAATGCAACACTTGTCATTTCATTAGAATTAATCAGAGTACTTATCAGTTAATAATAAAATTACACGTGGAAATTGTGGATTTGGGTGTTTTTCGAGGCGCCACGTGAAGGTAATCCACACGGTTTGTAACATGTAGAGATAAATCAATTTTTAAAAATACCCTTAATTTGAAAACACGGGGATGACACATAGAAACAAGGGTTGTTCACAATTTATTTCATTCATTCATTCATTCTGTTCAAACTAAAGAAAAAACCTACTTTTCTCCCCAAAATCATAGTCGCCTCAATCGATCATAATACTTGCAGACTCAAACCTCATTTTTTCTCAAAATCATAGTCCCTTTTTGAATTGATACTCTCTTTCTTTCATTCTTTTCTCAGAAATAATCGTATAAATTTGTATGTTGTGATTAAAGATTTGTGGTGATCATCCAAGATAGTGCGATTGACGATGGCAGGTGATTTTAATTCTTTTAGTTGATTAATATAGGGTTTTGTATTGTTTCAATTGCTTACGATAGAATCAGGCCATCATCATTCATCATTATATATAAAAACAATGCTAATTGTTGTTAAAGGATCATTAAGGGAAGTGGATGAACATGGGAATTTGGTAAATATACCAAAGTTAAACAGTTTGAGCACCCTTAAGGTATGTTTCTTTTTGTCTGTATTGGTTTTCATTAGAAGTGGAAATTGGTATCTTTGGATTCATTTGCTTATTAAAGGTGCAAAGTGGGTTTTGTTGTATTTTTTATTGGATGAAATTATGTATTTAAGCTAAAAGTGAATGAGTATGAAGGTTTATTTTATTTATAATGCTAACAAGCTCTGTATTCATTGTGTTCTAATGGTTGTGTTATTGCTGTAGCTCTAGCTAACACATCTATGAATCATATTAAATTGTGAAATTGAACACAGAAACCACACTGTCCATTTGATTTGATGCATAAAGATGACCTGGTTAAATTTAATACCTAACTTAAGGATGCTGTTCAAAAAACATTTTTCAACATTTTGAAAGTTCGAGGGGAATGCAAAATTTGCCTTTAACATCACAGTCATGGTTAAAAATAGTCTTATTTGTTAACTTGCATCAAATATTTTTCATAACAATTAATTACCTTTTCTATTCTAAAATAATTTTCTACATTTATTTATATGGAGTATGTCAGAAGATAATTATCCACTTACAAAAAATAAATACTTGTATTAAATATCATTAAACATGACATTTTATCTTCACTTGTTACTCTTAACTAGCTTAAGACCCCCGAATTCGCGGGGTTTGTTGGGGACGAATCAAAAATTGAATTATGAGAATGATTATATAGTATTTTATATAGTGTTTGAATGGTTAATAATTGTTCTTGTGAGAGTGTAACTTTTTAATGTATGCTTAATTTTAGGTGCATGATAAGCTAAAATGGCCCATAATCTACTGTGTTATAATTTTTTTATTTTTTTTTGTTCTTTTTTGTAGTATAATAATCACTTGGAAGAAACACTACAGATTCAACATCAATGAAACTGAAAGAAGGTGTTATAATTGCGTCTGCGTCTATTATACCTACTGCAAAACAGGATGGAACAGATAGTGTGCTTCAAGCGGGACATATCCAGTAATTTCAAAAACCTTGTCTACAAATCAAAAATATATTCTTTAAATAAATTGTTGATTCGGTATTCTGTGTCTGAAAATGGTTGTGGAATTCAGTGTTAGGTTCCGGACCAATCCAACTAAATTGATCATTTTCAGTTCAATTGATCATTTGGTCATTTTGGCCAAATGAGCATTATAAACTAAATGGGTCAATTGCAAATGGTCATTTTGTCATGAAGTTACATTTGGTCATTTTGGTCAAATTTGCATTATAAACTAAATGGGTCAACTGCAAATGGTCATTTGGTCATAAGGAAACATTTGATCATTTGGGTCAAGTTTGCATAATAAACTAAATGGGTCAACTGCAAATGGTCATTTGGTCATAAAGTTACTGTTGATCATTTTATCAATTGGATCGTTTACTTGCATTTTGGTAATGAGACAAAGCACTTGCAATATATAAATTTTGGTTATGAGCATACATTATATGCATTTGTTAATAAGACAAAGCACTTGCAATATAAAAATTTTGGTTATGAGCATACATTATATGCATTTGTTAATAAGACAAAGCACTTGCAGTATATAAAATTTGGTCAGTGTTTGGTGACATTATGTCATTTGCTCATATGCATTTGGTCATATCTATGTCTAACAAATACTAGTCGTCCAAACTGTTTTTTTTTTTTTCTTTTTTCCTTTTTTTTTTTTCCATATGCAGCATTAAGCAAACTTTTTTGGGTCATTATGTAGCATACACTATAAAGCAAACATTTTTTGGTCATTACCATACATCACTTGGTTATGTCAACATTATTGTTTCTAATCATTTTTAATCATCTAGATACTCTATGCAGGTTCAATTTATTCAACTGGTAAACTGCAAATTCTATGCAAACTGCAAAATCTGTAGCAAGTGATAAACTGATACTTTTAGCTGAACTAATTAACTGCAAATTTATAATTGTGACACAAATGGGTTGTTGAAAATCATGAGTTGAGTCAAATTTATGTGCTTATTATGGATGTTGTTATGTAGATCCAACAAATGATATGGGTGATCCATCTAGCCAGTAGATGCAAAAAGAATGGAGAAAAAAATCATTGGTATGTACCATAATTATACAAGTAGCTCTGTTATGTTATGTACAAGTGTTTTCTGTTGTAGGGTATGAAAAATGTGTTTAAACTTCAGATCATGGGGATCCAGATGAAGACCATGGTTTTATGTTGGTAATGGTTTGGATCCCTCTTTGGTAAGTTTTTAGTAGTATACTATATTGAGCAAATGTCGTATGAGCATGTATGGTTCTTAGCTACCAACTGGTTTGTCTTTCACCAGCTCTGTTTGATTCTTCCGTTCTACTATTTATTCGAACGTAAGTGTATGAACTCAATTTTACACCGATTTAATTGAGAAAATAATAAATTTCATCCTTTGAGCTAAACTTTGAGTTTTGCCTACCAAAATAGTTTGAGCTTAAAGCGGCATGGAAGTAAAAATTTTGAGGGATGATGCCAATTAGTAAACCAGATTTAAATTTAATATTTACACTAATTACAAAATGTTTCTTTATTGTTTGCTACAAATTCCTTTTTAAATATGCTTCATTGGGCTATGCATTTAGGTTATTAACCTTTAATATACTAAAAGTCTAGCCATTTACTGTCGTTTTAATTTAAAACCCGTGTTTTGGCTCCCTCAAACGACATTCTACACATCCTGATATACATTTAGGGTTTCCCCTTCTTATCTAATCCCGATCTTTCTAAGCCTCACCCTCTTCTCCTTCTTACCACCTCCACCACCGATTCTACTCGCCCGATTGCTCCACACGTCACCAGCTCCGCTGCTTCCACTCAAACGGCTGCCCCAGAGGACGTCGTCAAACCCGATTGGCCATTTGTTTGTCTCAATTTGTTAAAATCAGGTGCTAGGGTTTAAAGTTGGGCCGCTATGACCACCGTCACCAAATTGGGGTTTCGGGCTTTGCATCAGAAATCTTCCCCATCACCATTGTATTTGTTATCTCCGATGACACTGCTATATCCATGGTTCTATTCGATTGATTATATTTTTTTCTGTAATATTTTCCCTCTGTGGTGAGAGGATTGTGATACGTCGTCTCAACATCCATGAGTATCATGTATTATTCATCTTCCTTTCACCTAAAATTGTAATTTTACTAGGTTCATTCTTTGATTTTTAGTTGGTTATTGCTTATTAGTATGACGATGCTGAACTTGCATCTTCGATATTGACAGATGTGACAATAGAGAGCAGCATCTTTTGGTCGAAATAATCAACTTCTGTTACAGGTATAAAGTTAGTAAAATGTATGCTTTCTGATTAACATTCATGTATTTCTAAGGTGAGGTAATGATTCAAATGTTTGCTTCTTTTTAGTTTATAATTTGTCTTGCATATGTTTTATGTACAGCATATCGAAAGAGGCTTGATGACATTTTGCCTCAGTTATTTTATGATTGTCATTATTGTAGTTGTTAGTATATCAAGAAAATTTATGTGTCCTGTCTTGGTATAGAGTGGTAGACTTTTGTGTATGTTTTAGTTAAGCATCACTTGCTTTTTGCTTGATAGAAATCTGGCATAACTTGATATTGATAATAATTAAGTTATTACATTGATGAATGCTTTAAAGATTTATTGTACTAACTACTAAGACAGGTTCAGGTTGAATCAGGTCATTTTACATAATGGACATTGGATACATTGCAGAGTGGACACAACAAATATGAAGGGGAAGGCGATGAACAAAGTCGAGGATCACCGATGTAGAGATGTTAATTATTTCATACCGTTGAACTGGTATTATAACATCCCTACATTACGGTTGGTTTAGTTTAATGGGCATGTACAACAGGTTTAATTGGATGAGATACAAGGTCATGTATATTGATTGTGATAATTGTGATAGTAATTCATATTGACCGAAGTCAGCATGTCAATTTTTTTATTTATTGATGAATATATGTGACTTGCATATTTGATTCGACTTTTGTTATTTGAAGCATCAGTTTTCAGTTAGCTGACATGTGTTTCTCGATAAATCGATAGGGGATCAAGCTTACGGTGTCAGACTCTTTCTTTTGTTCGTAATAAAATGTACCAAAACCCTTACACGTCTACGGTTCTACTTTTTGTGCATCTTTAAGTTGAATTCAATTCATATCATATGGCGTAGTCGCTAGAAATGTTAAGATTCCATAATTTGTAATTCGTATATACTCTTTTTGTTCATTTTTTCTAACATTCCGTAATACTACGTTAAATATGAATATGTAATCCAAAAGATTCCGCAGCATCGCACGGGTTGATCCGGATCTTGTTAAGAATATGATACTTATTAATGTTGTAAACAAATAAACAATAAACTATATCAACTTGGTTGAGTGGGGTTGACCCATAAAATTAATTTCCAGAATTGTAAAGTTGTTTTGCTACCTCTCTAATTATATATACTTATACTACAAACTAAATTCATTTTGACAACTAATATAACCTTAATGGATAAAAAAGATTAACGTTGAGAGTTAATGGTTTAAGGTTTAGGAATTGCTATTTAGGGTTTACGGTTTATGGTTTACAGTTTAGGATTTAAGGTTTAGAGTTAAGATTTTAGAATTTATGCTTTAGGATTTAGGGTTTAGGGTTTAGTGTATAGGGTTTACGGTTTAGGGTTAAGGGTTTAGAGTTTAGACTTTAGAGTTTAGTTTTTAGAATTTATGGTATAGAGTTTTATGGTTTATAGTTTAGGGTTTAAATATAGGGTTTAGTGTATCGAGTTTAGGTTTTAGATTTTAGGGTTTAGATTAGAATTTATGGTTTAGGGTTTAGAGTTAAGGGTTGGTGATTTAGGGTTTAGGGTTTAGATATAAGTTAGAGTTTAGAGTTTAGTGTATAGGCCTTAGGGTTTAGTGTTTAGGGTTTATGGTTTAGATTTTAAGATTTAAGGTTAAGATTTTAAATTTATGGTTTAGGGTATAGGGTTTAGGGCTTAAAGTTTAGTTTTTTTTACAATTTATGGTTTAGAGTATACATATAGGGTTTAGTGTATAGGGTTTAGTGTATAGTATTTAGGGTTTAGGGTTTATGGTTTAGTGTATAGGGTTTAGGGTATATGGTTTTGGGGTTTAGAGTTTACGGTTTAGGATTTAGATTTTAGAATTTAAGGTTTAGGGTTTAGTGTTTAAGGTTTAGAGTTAGGGGTTTAGTGTGTAGGGTAAGGGGTTGGCGGCTTAGGGTAGGTTTAGGGTGTAGGGTTGGTTTAGGGTTTAGGATTTAGATATACAGTTTAGTTTTTAGTGTATATGGTTTAAGCTTAATGGATAAAAAGTTTTAGAAATTTAGAAGCCACAATATCAAATACTTTAACATGGAAATATTTTGTGAATATAGGAGACGAAATGGCAATATCAAGTTATTACAATTCTATGTCATTTTTAGTTGAAAAACTTACTATTATGCACAACTTCATGGATGAGGTATACTAAATCATAAACTTCATACATCTTCTAAATAATTAAAAAAAAAATATTACAATATTATGCGTGTTATTACAAATATAATGTTTCAACCAAGGTTGAAAATTCGCTATTCGGAGATTAATCGGTCGGGACTTTGAAAAGATTAATCGGCAATTCGGAGATTAATCGGGGATTAATCGAATCGTACTTTATACCTTTAAATATTAAATTTTAAAAATTATATGTGTAAATATAGAAAAAAACCATAAATATAAAATAAATTTTAATATAATTGTCTAAAATTAAAATTGTTCATTTTCCTCCGAAACTATAAAGTTATAGTTTAAATTCATGTTAAAATGTTAACTATTTTTTACTTTGACCGATTTTGATTACCTAATTCGGTTTTGACCCATCAATTGACGTTGACCGTTTAATTAAACGGATTTTTGGAAATCGGAACGGATTATTCTTAAAAATGATTAATCGGAGATTAATCAACGAGTAATCGGGTTTTTTACAACACTGGTTTCAACTCATAAAGCTGGAGACTTTCTCAGGGATGTACAAAGTACTAACAACAAGACAAAGAATTATGACATTATTCACAATTCATGATCATCTAACAAGAATAACTATATTGTTGAACATGTTGGAAATATAAACGATTTGAGATAACCATCCACAATTCTTAATTCAATCGCCTAAAACTATATCACAATATCGGAGATGATTTATTTAATTTGAATCAAATTTTATTTTTTTATTTATTCGTTATACATTTTGAAACTTTAAAAATTTGAATTACTTATAAAATATTTGGTTTAATATTTATCATAGACTTAATAATAGTTTTTTAGTACATTTTGAAATTTTAAAAACTTCAAGTCCCTATAAAACATTTATTCATCTAGACATAATAATAGTTTTTTAATTTATTTATTTAATTGTATAGCTTAATTGATTAGACCCTTCAAAAATCTCGCGAAACCGCACGTCGTTAACAAAACAAAAGCCATAACATTTTCCTACAGTATACATTCCATCATCCATTGTGATGACAACAAAAAATAAAAAATAATAATGACAAATTACATTTGTCGTGTAGCATATACATCATATTACAAAAATTGTTAATATGTATTTACTTCTTTCAATAAAGTAAATAAACAGGCATGCGTATTTGACTACAATAAACGGATTAAAACCAATCGTATTGGACCATAATGGGAATGATTAAATACCACCAAGAATGTGTTTATAAGAAAAGCTTGAGACGTATTTGACCCAGATTTAAATGTTCTATGGTTAAATATCCTTTGAATATTTTTGGTACAACTCTAATTATATATACTTATAGTACAAACTAAATTCATTTTGACAACTAATATAAGCTTAATGGATAAAAAGGATTCACGTTGAGAGTTAATGTTTAAGGTTAAGGAATTTCTATCTAGGGTTTACGGTTTACAGTTTAGGATTTAGGGTTTAGGGTTAAGATTTTAGAATTTATGCTTTAGGGTTTATGGTTTAGGATTTAATGTATAGGCTTTACGGTTTAGTGTATAAGGTTAAGAGTTTAGGGTTCAGAGTTTAGGCTTTAGAGTTTAGGGTTTAGTTTTTAAAATTTATGGTATAGAGTTTATGTTTTAGGGTTTAAAGTTTTATGGCTTATGGTTTAGGGTTTATTGTTTATGGTTTGCATATAGGATTTAGGGTTTAGTTTATATTGTATAGGTTTTAGAGTTTAGGATTTAGGGTTTAGATTTTAGAATTTATGATTTAGGGTTTAGGGTATAGTGTTTAAGGTTTAGGGTTTAGTGTGTAAGGTTAAGGATTGGTGGTTAAGGGTTTAGGTTTGATTTAGGGTTTAGGGTTTAGATATAGGGTTTAGGGGTTTAGAGTTTAGCGTATAGGATTTAGGGTTTAGTGTTTAGGGTTTATGGTTTAGACTTTAAGGTTTTAGGTTTAGATTTTAGAAATTATGGTTTAAGGTATAGGGTTTAGGGTTTAGGGCTTAGGGTTTTGTTTATACAATTTATGGTTTAGAGTATAAATATAGTGTTTAAGGTTTAGGGTTTAGTGTATAGGATTTAAGGTTTAGATTTAGGGTTTATGGTTTAGTGTATAGGGTTTAGGGTATATGGTTTAGGGTTTAAGATTTAAAGTTTAGGTAAGAATGTATCTGGATCAATTTTTATTTTTCTTTCGTTAGTTAAGCCACATTTTTTTAAAAGGGATTGAGGTTTAAGGTTTAGGGTTTAGGGTTTAGTGTGTAATTTTAAGGGTTGATGGTTTAGGGTTTAGGGTTGATTTAGGGTTTAGGGTTTAGGGTTTAGGATTGATTTAGGGTTTAGGGTTTAGATATTGGGTTTAGGGTTTAGAGTTTAGAGTTTAGTGTATATGGTGTAGGGTTTAGTGTTTATGGTTTATGGTTTAGATTTTAAGGTTTAAGGTTTAGATTTTAGAATTTATTATTTAAGGTTTAGTATACATGGTTTCGGGTTTAGGGTTTTGTTTTTACAATCTATGGTTTAGAGTATAGATAAAGCGTTTAGGGTTTAGGGTTTAGTGTATAGGATTTAGGGTTTAGGTTTAGTGTATAGGGTTTATGGTATATGGTTTAGGGTTTAGGGTTTAGATTTTAGGGTTTAGGGTTTAGAGTTTAGGGTTCAGGGTTTATGGTTTGATGTGTAGCGTATAGCGTTGGTTGTTTAGGGTTGGTTTAGGTTTTGGAGTTTAGGGTTTAGATATAAGGTTTAGGGTTTATGATTTAGTGTTTAGGGTTTATTGTTTACATGTTAAGGTTTAGGGTTTAGATATAAGAATTTATGATTTATGGTTTAGGTTATATGATTTAGGTTTTAGGGTTTAGGGTGTATTGATTAACGTTTAAGGTTTAGTATGTTTAACACGTATAACAATTGTTTCCTTAAGTACAAAATTTACTGCTCAGACTTCTCAGCCAAACAAATGGGAAACGGGATCAACTTCTCATGGTTCATTGGTTTCACACAAGAGACATTTGGAAGACACTAACTATCTGATAATCGTTCGGATGTTGTAAAAATTAGTAAGACCGAATTTCTCAATGCCACCAGAAATCCCGATGCATCCGATCATACAAGTCTGAATATTAAAGAACAACTCGCTAAAGCTGAAAGACTCCACTCCTGGACCAGCGATCATACTACGTATGTTTTCTTCAAGATCTGAAAAGCAAATCTTTGGGTGAGTTAATTTTATTTTCATACAAAATATACTTTATCAAATATGATTTAACCATTGATAGGTCACATTCATAAGTACATTTGAGAGTCTTTTTTTTTTTACATGTTATTGACAAATTTTTATGGACTGTTTAACGATTAAAATATGAATGTGATTTAGCAGCTGCAGTGTTTTCAAATTGTAAGGGTATTTTAGGGATGAGTTTTTTAAAATTGATTTATTAGCTAATATTTTTAGTGGATGATTAGGGCCGTTGGATTAATGGGTATTGTAATGTAATTTTCTAATCTAATGGAAATTAAGGGGGTTTTGAAAACATTTATTAGCTAATCGAGACTCTTTTAATGTATATATATATATATATATATATATATGTATATATACCTCATTATTGTCAGTACAGTATTTAGATTCAAACCAATTATGTTTGACCATCAGATAAACAATTATGTGAGGAAACTCCTTTAAGAAAAGAAAATAAGTGTTTATTGAGAATGCTTATTAATTTGTGTTTATAAGGTTATTTGAGTAAGTTTATTCATTTAAATAGTGTTATTCAGCCAAACACCCGTTACTAATATTAGAGTTAGTGTTATTCTGCAACACGAAGAAGCAAATATAACAACAACAATAGCTGATTATTAATGTATCCAACATCAGAAACAAAAGACATATGACAAAAGGTAGAAGATGGTGTAATACATATATTTACCATCTACAAGCAATTTTATAAAAGTATTGGTTTTGTTTACCCTTACTATAACTTTAATGTCAAGTAATTTGTGTTGTTAAACTATTAGCAATTGTTAACAAATACTTTATCAAATTCCATCATTTTATAAAACCCGCGAAATCGCGGGTATTTAACTAGTAATTGTTAATACGATAATCTATCTATATAGTCTAATAAACCTCTAAAATGATGATGTCATCATTAAGTTTAATTTTCATAATGATGATGTCATAATTATATATTAATTTAATAATTTAAAAAATAATACAAAATCTTTTATAAAAGGAAATATTAATCTCTCATAAATTATAATTTAATTTTTCTAAAAAATTTAAAAAGGCATTTATTATTATCAATTATTATTATTATTAAAAATATAAATATAAATACTCAACTTTAAACAAACTTTATGTTTGTAAAATCAACGACAAGTTTCTTAGTCGTAATCCGTGGTTCCACGGAGCAATAAGCTAAATGACTTTAACATTTACATTCACTTAATATTTAAAATATATCATTAAACTGTTTCGTTTAAATACACCCGTGTTTCCACGGATCATTTCACTAGTAAGTATTAATATCGCTAGACTACTTTTATCCATGACAGCTGTCATGCATACACATTGTACCACATCAGCAACACCTCATCAACTTTTTCCTATCACTTAACTCATCACACTCACTAATATTCATAACGCTTGTCATACAAGCACATTGGCCCCGCTTTTAATATTTTTAATTATTATGATTATTAATATTTTTACTATTACTAATATTAATATTATTATTTTTATAAATCGTATTTATATTTAAGTATAACTAAAGATAATAATTTAAAAAATTTAAAATAAAAATTATATTAGAATAAAAATTTTCATTGAAAGCACACATTACATAAAAAAAAACAAATACTGTACAAATGAATTTAAAAAACAATACATAATATATATATATATATATATATATATATATATATATATATATATATATATATATATATATATATATATATATATATATATATATATATATATATATATAGTGGTAGGATCAAGAGGGAAGTAACCATTCGGGGGGAAGCGGGGGGAAGCAAAAACTTTTTTTTTTTCGTTTTTTGAAAAAACTTTGTTCACGAACATTATAGATGAGATGAAAATATGAACATTTAGTAGAGACACTTTGTGATAAATGTTTTTATTTTGGCGGGAAAACGCTCGAAGAAGTAATATATAACAATTATCGTGTTTTTCGAACGTATTTTGAGGTTTTAGCTATTGGGGTTTAGATATTAGGGTTTAGATATTAGAGTTTATAGGGTTTAGATATTAGGGTTTAGAAATTTAGGGTTTAGGGTTTAGATTTAGGGTTTAGATTTAGGATTTAGATTGAGTTTTTAACACGAACGGTTTAGAGTTTAGGGTTTAGGGTTTAGGGTTTGGTGTTTTGGGTTTATGGAATAAACCCAGAACACCAAACCCTAAACCCTAAACTCTAAATCGGGCTAAATTTTACTTCACAAAACATGAAAAAAAACGTTCATATTATTCACGAACAATATTATCTTGAATGTTATTTTTGTCGATCGTTTTCCCGCTTAAATAATAACATTCATCACGAGGTGTCCCTTCTAAATGTTCATATTTTCGTGTGATCTTCGCTTCCCCCCGATTGGTTACTTCCCCATTGATCCTGTCCCTATATATATATATATATATATATATATATTAAAAAAGCAATACATAATTAAAAACTACAAATTTAAAAAGATATAATATATTCTTTGGACTTGTACTCCTTGGCGTATTTTATGGTGAGCTTGTTACGATATTTCATGATCAAATCATATTGTTCCGAAGGAAAGTCATGAGAAACTAGTTGAGATAGAAGTCTTAAACCGTTAGTGTTTTAGGTTGCTATGTAGTTTGTATCTGTTTTGGAGTTTTTTTCACATTTTCGAAGTTTGAAAGTAGATATGATAAAAAAGAGTTTGAAATAAGATAGTTGGATGTGTAAATGTGTTGTTTATATAGGATATTTGGTTATTATTAACAAAATAGAAAAAAAAAATAGAAATATAACCATTGTAATTTCAAACGGCTCTTTTTAAAAATAAAAATTAAAATGTTAATTTCCAAGCGTCTTGCAATGTGTCAATGTTTGGCATGTTGAACCACGGCAACGAACCGCAGCCTCAACCGCGGCCCATAGTATTGGCACCGTTAAACCGCGCCATCAACCACAGCCCAACGGCGATGCCGTAATAGCAGTCTTAAAAACTCTCATCATTCATATACTCTTCAACCAAGAGGTTGTGGGTTCAAGCCTCACTTGAGGCATTGAGATGTAAATATTCGTGGTTTCGTATGTAGTTTGTAGGTTTACCTTTCAAAAAAAATATACTCACTATATTTGTATGACGATTACGAGACAACTACATGAGCATTACATAAACTCTGAAAATTCTGAACATCTAAAAAACGTATAAAACTTTGAGCATCCAACTAAAAGAACAAGTAGACAATAATAACCCGCAGTCCTTTTGATACTATTATCAAATGACTCGGTCATTCCATAATATTAAGAATGAATTGCGAATACAATCCAAAAATTTGTTACTGCAAAACTGTATCCCATTCAATGAAACGGAATCAACGAATACCAGGTATCCATCCCCAGTCTGACAATGTAGTCTTAATGATATTTTATTGTAAATGGTGTAATAATTGTATGCCTACCTAAATATTACGTGGTGTCAATGGTCCATTTTAAAGAATTGAAACACTGCAATGCAATACATTTCATGCTATGAATTAACTCAAGGAAGATGTATGAGTAACTTCAAAGTTGTTATATAGTTAGCCTCCCCAACACCTTTGGCTTCGATGCATTGAATTTAAGCCGCCTTTATCTTTGAAGATTCCCCAACTGCACTCTCCATTCTGGAGTACCATTCACCAATTCTGGTATGCTCAACCATATCTTTACCTGACCTTAAATAACGAATTGGTCTCAACACCCCAAACACAGCCAGATCCGCCAAATTAGGCTTAGACCCCCCTGATAAAGTAAAATAATAGTAATAGTATAAATCAAACTAGGAGGTAAAAGTTATGCTGTCAATAAATATCGCCCAAAAAACCAGTGACATAATATCAGAAAACTGACCTAGAAAGTCTCTGCCATCAAGTGCGGCAACCCATGTTTCAGCGGCATCATACAACGCTGCTCTTTCATCAGTAATGTTATACTTTTTCTTGAGTTTCTTGGAAACGAAATACATAGCAGCAGCCCCAGCATATTTCACTGTATATTTCTCAGTGACGCTGAAGTTACCTGAAAATACAGAAGAAGAACGCAACCTTTCAGATCATTAATTAGGTCCCAAATTAAGTAAACCTAAAGGACTATTTATTATCCCAGAACACACCTTTCAGATCATTAATTAGGTCCCAAATTAAGTAAACCTAAATGATTATTTATTATCCCTTCAAATATATATCTACGGAAATGAGTTCCTACTCACACACTGATAAGAATGCATGCAAGTTAAAAAGACCACTCAACTTGGTGCCAACTCCTATTCATAATTTGAAATCTGCGGTTAAGAAAGACCAATCAAATGGTCATCAAATATCTTGTCTTCCATGTTAAATATGATTCCCATTGTTACTTTTTTATATCTTATACCATGCTTTAAACTGATACATGACGCTGAACATTCCCAATGAGATCAATCACGAGAATTCGAATTCAGATCTATATCAGCAACCAAAGGTTATGTTCTATTATAGTTTACTTTCCTCTAGTATCCTTTAACTATATACACTTTCAAATTCATAACGATTGGTTAGTGACTTATCATTGACTAGATCTTTTCCCCTTAGGACATTGAATTTGAAAGACAGGGAGTGATGGGTTGTGGAAAATCAACTATTAATTTAGGTTGATTAATATTAATACTGTCTCTTTATGATATTGTTTCTTGGTATAACTATTTGCAACATGAGAACCATTTTGTACTTTATCCCATAAATATCACATGAATTTATAAAATTGATTGAATATTAACTAATTCCATAAATGGCCTCAATTAAAATAAAGAAAGTTCATGGACCAAAATCAATGACATCAATACACAACCAATGAAAATGTAAATTGAAGGCATTTACCTATTGAGCTCTCCAAAACTGTCTTATATATTTCCTAAATTGTGAGAATAGATACTGCAATAATAAAACTGCTAACATGTCTAGGTGTAAGTAGCATGAACAGACTACTAAAACTTGATAGGTTGTAACTCACGAACGCTATTAAGTATTAAGCTAAAACAGGAAACTCATCCAATAATTATAAATGCATTACATATTTACATGCCAATATTTGTACATGTAATCGCATTGCAACTGAATAAATTTATTTGCAGCATACACATACTAGAAATGTAACATCATATAGCTTCTTACCATGGTTAGCAATGTAGTCAAACGACTCCAGAGCCTCACTAGTGTTCCGGTAGATGTTTGGTGATAGCATATGCACCAAATGATCATCAACCCACCTACACGATCCCAATATTGGTTAGCATAATGTTTTACTATAGTATTCACCAATTGATAGCAATACGTACAAATTTTAGTTGGATTACAGGTATATTGCTTAGCCACTACAGAGAGAAGAAAGTACAAACCGGCGCCACTTTTTCTCTTCATCATCATTAGTTGACAATGCATTCACAGTAGTGAATTTGTTCCCCAGTTGATCAATAATGGCTGCAAGAAAGACTCATCATGTCTTTAAACGACATATTAATCACCAATACTATATACTACAAATATATCTTATTATAGCTTATTCAAAATGAAATGCAAGGAAGCAAAATACCTGATGAATCGACCAGTGGTTCACCATCCACCATCAATATCGGCACCTTCTTATACTCGGACCATTTTATTTCCTTCTTACTAAAGGGATTCACCTCCACAACTTTGTAAGGTACATCATAGTAATCCAAAAATGCTGAAAAGATAACAAACTCACTGTTTTAAATTTATTCAAAGTTCCAAACTTCCTTCCACATCATATTTCAAACACTCTTGACTGTTACTATCACCAGAAGAGCAAATCCACAACATCATATCTTTTCAATATCTATATAAATGCACATTAACAACCTCACAATGTAATTACTTATTACTCCATTACCATCCACTTCGCAATATTGTTGCCAATGTAAATCATTAACTTTTGTGACAGAGTACGAATCCAACGGTAGTGTAAATTATTTATTTTTGAACTACTAATCATCTTATCATAATACTGATTACAAATCCACCCACGCTGTAATATTCTTTAGTACAACAATAAGCGCAAAATGATATTAAGTCGCAATACGAAACATGAACATATTGTTTGATAATCCTAAATTAGCATATATTTTGCGTATATATACGCGTAATATAATTACTCTCAGACTTTTAATCGTCAGAACAAATCTAACTTCTAACTTAATCAATAATATGGCCCCAATTTAACAATTGGCACACACATATATTAGGTCACACTCACAAAACTATATGTAAGCAATTATCGATTTAGAAGTTAGGTCACAGTACCTTTAACCTTATTACAGAACGGACACGCTTCGTACTGGTATAACACAACGTCCTTGGGCATTAAATCAGGCTTAATCAGTTCTTTCGCAAAAGCCGGTTCTTCAACCAATAGCGACGAGCTAACAACAGCGACTGAAGCTGCGGCGATACCGCCTAATGACATGAAAAATTTAGAATAACCACCGTATTTGGATCCATTGGACGTTGAAAACCATCGGCGAGAATAACCGGCGGTGAATGAGGTGGTCTGGAAGAGCTTGTGGTATTGCTGTTGTTCAGATGATGATACAAGGAGTCGGGATAGAGACGAGTTGACGGCGAGAGTAGAAGCTCTTCTCATTTTTTTACTGGAATTTTGAGATTGCGTGACGGAGCCTACGACGGACGGTGGAGCTGAGGGTTTTAGAGGTTGTAGTGGTGTGATACTGATACGGCTACGTTTCACGATCATGGACCGTGTGATTCGGTTAAAATGTTACAGATATGTCCCTTTGACTTTTGATATTTTCATAAATGACCTTTAACTTTTGAAAGAAACAATTAAGCAATTTTTTTTAGAACAACAAAAATTTATTAAGGCTACCACCTCCTTAACGAGAAGCTAGAGAGGGGTGCAACGACCACAAACATTACAACTGTGATGACCCGGGAATTTTCGATCAAATTTAAACTTCATCTTATTATGATTTCGACACGATAAGCAAAGTCCGTTATGTTAAGTCTCAAAAAGTTTAAATTGTTTCATGTATACATTTACCCTTTGACTATTTCCGATGATTCACGAACAATTGTGTGTGTGTGTATATATATATATATATATATATATATATATATATTGTAACGACCCGACTTTTTCGACTTGCTTTTATGCCTTGTATTTTGACGAAACTGCGTATTTGTGCGTACTGTGTTACTTTATTACTCCGAAACCTTGGTACACGTGTTTTATATTCATATTTACTTTAAAACGTGCCTTGGTGTATGTAGAATGCTTAACTTGTCCATTGGATGCTTTATAACCGTTAGTGTTATTTACCGTTACGATTAAAACGCGGACTGCGCGCACGTTTGACTTTTGTCGGAACCGGAACTTTTGGACTGCGAAATATTAATTATTATTTTCTAATAATAATTACCTGGGCCTTTGGATGCTTAATTTTATTTATTTAATTGCTAAAGCCCAATAGTTAGCCTTTTTGGACTTTTTACCTTGTTGGGCTCAAGCCCACCCTACTCTAGCTAGTGACCCAATTAATTAGCCCAAGTATTATTACTAGTGGCCCATAATAATAAATAAATTAATCAATGAGTCATACTAGCATAATGGATAAGGATTATCAACTTTGTTACATAAGATTCTAGCAAAAGGACATACTTTAGACACCATTAGCCAAAAAGTGAAAAGTTTGTCTCCCCCCTCCCCCTTAAAACCGTCCACCATCACCACTACCACCTTTGCCATGTCATCAATCCATGTGATCACTAATTGCCTATAAATACTAGCCATTTTCCTTCATTCCAACACTTGATCATTTTGGTTTTTCACACACACTTTCTTTCTTTCTTTTCCTTACTTGTAAGTTTTCTTTTCTTCCGCCTTTTCCTTTCAAAAACGTGATCATCATCATCATTCTTATAAGATCCAAGTTCCATGTAGCTTTGATCTTGCTTATATCTTGTTGGTTCAAGCATGAATCCTTCAAGAACAATGAAGATTCGAGCTTTCTAGCTTTGAATCTTCACCAACTTGTTAGATCTACCTTTCTTTTACTTTAATCTTGTTATTTTGTTGAAAAGATTCAAACTTTTGATTGTAATCTTCATACATCTTCAAGATCTAAGCTTTATGCTTCAAGATCTTCAAGAACACTTAAGATGCAAGCTTTCTAGCTTGGATCTTCATATCTTTTGTTGTATTTAAGTTCTTTTTACTTTGAACTTGTTATTTTGTTAAAAAGATTCAAACTTTTGCTTGTAATCTTCATGTATCTTCAAGATCCAAGCTTTATGCTTCAAGATCTTCAAGAACACTTAAAGGTTCAAGCTTTCTAGCTTTGTAACCTTGTGACTTGTGTGAAATGGATCCAAGCTCTCTAGCTTAGGGTTCCATCACCTCTTTTGACTTAGATTGTGTTCATACTTGTTAAATTGATGTAAAGTTTGTAACTTTAGTTGTTATTGTGACTTGTATTAGTGTTAAGACTAATGATATGATGTAACATTGGTTCATCATCCATCTAAGACTCATGAATGAGTTGTATTCTTACTTGGTCTTAACATATTGTGTATTGATGGTGAATCTTGGTCAAAAGTGATGCTAAACCATCAACGAGTTGTACACTTGAAGCTACAAGCATCAAGGATGAGAACCGTGATGAGCATCGAGTACCAAGAACTCCACCGGAGCACTTGTCCACTGATTTTCGTATCTGATCAGACCACCTGGGTTACTGTAAAGCTGATTTTTAGTTAGTTCGGTTCGAGTAGATGATTTTCCATTTAGGCCTCGTCTTAATACGAGTTACGGTTTAGGAGTTATGGCCCTCCGAGAGTCACTACACCCTATTAACGTTGTGCTGAAATTTCTGACCTACTCGCACTTAAACCGTCGCCACGGTCAAACGAAGACGAGTTAGGTTCTGAAAATTGGTCAGCTGTTAGGGGACTCATATACGGAGCCATAGCCACTGACCACGCATCTTTTCGATTTACGTAGAGGTTGTAACAGCTGACCGAAGTTAGCCTATTATTTCGATCTCTATTCTTGTCAAACTCACTTAGCTTTTATGATGATGAATGATGATGATGATGACACTTAAACTTATTTTATGCACTATTAGAATTTATAAATACAACCTACTGACCTAGTAATCTTTGATTTAGGTTGACGACCTTTCGGACCGACTTACTACTTGCGTACTTTCATTACCGACTTTACCGCTTTTATCACTGTGAGTTATAGCATCCCTTTTTACTTTAATTATTTTGGGACTGAGAATACATGCGCTTTTTACATTTTACATACTAGGCACGAGTACTTAAACTTTATATGTGTGTGAGTTATACAACGACATAAACATTCCCTTTAGCACGGTAACGTTTAGTCATTGGTTTTTGAACCGATGAACGCGAATCTTAGATATGGATCCATAGGGTTTGACATCCCCACTCGGGCTAGTCGCGCTAGCATTTAACGGGTGTTTAATACTTCGTGAACATACGCACTCTCCAAGTGTACTTTCAGGGGGTTATAAACGTTAAGTTTAGTTACCGGGTGCCCACGGTTATGCATATACTTTTCATACTGTTTTGATACGATGTTGCAGCACTGAAATCTCGTGGCCTATCTTACGTTACTATTACAACTTAAACTATAGCTCACCAACATTCGTGTTGACTTTTTAAGCGTGTATTTCTCAGGTGCCTAGAGGTTTATTGCTTCCGCTGTTACACTTGCTGTCATGCTGTTATTGAATTGCTGTTATGGACCTACTGAACTAGTTAACCGCTGCATTACTAGAGATGTCTCAAATTATGAAACTTATGATTTGCATTCGTAAACTTATGTTATTTCGGAACAATGGTTTGTAATAAGTCTTATGACATGTTATCTTTGTAAAACGTTATCTTTTTAATGAATGCAAATCGGTTTTCAAACAGCATAGAGTGTTTAACCTTGTGATGATCCTGTTGTTTATGATCCGTACACGATGGTTTTGTACGGGGCGTCACAGTTGGTATCAGAGCATTGGTTGTAGGGAATTAGGTTGCATTAGTGAGTCTAGGACCGAACCGAGTAGGATTCACTAATAGGACTAATCTACAACTTGCTAGTTTACTTGTTTCTGCATGCTACTGCTTACTTTTACTACTATGTGATCTTAATGCGTGCTATTGCTTATCTTTACTGCCATGCGAACTTGCTGTATGCCTATTTCTTCCTTTGCATGATTACTATCTGCTTTCACTGTTATTACTGTTTAGCACTGTTGTTATTGCCATGCTAGGATGCTATAGTGCCTAATACTTGCTTGCTTATGATTTACTGATATGGAAAATTTATTTTCCTTGTTCAGATGTCGGATATTCCACCTGTCATTATTTTGGACAGCGATTCAGACTCGTCAGCCACCTCACCTACTGCTGCTACCGATACACAGATCTCGTTAACCAGTGACCCCGGCGCTTCATCCTCCGGAACAAGCAGCCATGCACCTGTACCCGTGGTTACCGCAGTCGGAGCCCAGGACCCTCCGGAGATTCCAGCTCCAGTTGCCCCGGTACCTCAGGAGCCACAGCCTCGCCCCAGTGTTGTTGTGATTCCTGCGGATCTTGGGGAAGGCCCGGTTCGTAATGAACGTAACCACTGGTGCCGACGCACTCCTGATGGACGTCTCGTGCCAATCGGACCCGCCAGATACGGACAGATGATGGCCGCTCGAGGAGGGCCACCTGTGGTGTCACCCCCAGCTAGTTCAGACAACTCATCCACAGACGACTCTAGTGACGATGACTCTGACGAGGAGGACCTTGATGATACACCTGTCCAGCCACCCTCCACCCCGCCGAAGAAGCGGTACCGTTTCGATGGCACCGTTATTCCGGGGATCAACGGAGGACGAGCATTCACTGACGCACATGGTCAGTGTCGTAGGGTTACCGCCCGTAAGCGGGTCGTGCCTTACCTGGCTGATCCGTTCGTGCGTAAGCCTTACCGCCATGTAGCATCTACCTCTGGAGCCAGACCATCTGCACCACCAGCACCACCTGCACCAGCAGTACCGCCTGCTCTGCCAGCCCCTCCCTCTGTCGAGGAACTGGCAAGGGAGGTGGAGATCCTACGTGCTCGGGTAACTGAGCTCGAGGAGCAGATGTCCCATGTGCTGGACATCCTTTACCCACCATCACCATAGAGCTTTGTAGTAGGTTTCATTTTGTATTCTCGTTTGTAGCTCCATGTTTTCCTTATGTAATGTACGAACTTATGTATGCAACTCTTTATTAATGGAACTTTGTATTGTTAAATTCTTGCACAGTGTTCTATTTACATTACGGAATGTTGGTTTTGCGGTATTTGTACCTAGTTGTGTCACTATATTGGCATGCGTTATGTTGTTTCCCTGTTTACTATATACTATATTATATTATATTAAATGCTGGATTTTGACTTAAGTCAAAATTTCTGTTTCGAAGGGCAATGGCAAACACACGAACAACACCCACAGCAGCTCAAATCGAAGAGATGATTAATGAACGAGTCGCCGCAGCCTTGGCGGAAATGAACCCTCAAGCTGAACCACCACCGGTTATCCAACCCGTTCGAAAAGAGTGCACCTATAAGAATTCCAGAGCTGTAAGCCACATAACTTCAGCGGAACTGAGGGGCCTGTTGGTCTCACAAGATGGTTTGAAAAGCTTGAATCAGTATTCCGAGTTAGCAACTGTTCCAAGTCTAACAAAACCAAATTTGCTTCCTGCACGCTATCTGATGGCGCCCTCACATGGTGGAACACCATGGCTCAGGCACAAGGTATTGATGAGGCGTATGCTACGCCATGGGAGGAGTTCAAAGCAGCAATGATTGATGAGTATTGTCCGAGAACCGAGATACAAAAGATGGAAATAGAGTTTATGCAATTGAAAGCTGTTGGCAACGATCTCGATGGTTACAATCGGAGGTTTCTTGAGTTAGCTCTTATGTGTCCTACCATGGTCACCCCGGAATTCAAGCGTATGGAGAGATACTTTTGGGGACTCCCTAAGTCCATTAAGGGTAATGTCACCTCGTCCAAGCCACCGAATGTTCCCGAAGCTATGCGCATGGCGCATACACTCATGAATCAGATTCTCATCGATGAACCGGAGAAGTCCAAGTCTGAAGCGGGTAGTGGTGAGAAGCGTAAGTGGGATAATAACAAGGGAAGAACCTATGATCAAACCCCTGCCAAGAGGCACAACAACGGTGGAAACCCCAACCCAGGCACAAGTTCAAACCCGAACTACAAGGGCACTCTACCGCAGTGCAAGAGGTGTTACAAACATCACACTGGGTACTGTAATGCGGTCTATGAAAAGTGCAACCGGATCGGACATGTTGGTAAGAACTGCAAGATTCCCGTCCCAGCTGCAAGGACAAACCCGAATGGGCCAAGGAAATGCTATGAGTGTGGACAGCAGGGCCACTTTAGGAATGATTGCCCCAATAAGAAGAAGGACGGCGGACCACCGCGTGGTAGAGCTTTTAATGTTAATGCAAGGGATGCACGTGAGAACCCCGACTTGGTGACAGGTATATTCACTATCAACAATCTTTTAGCTTCTGTCCTATTTGATACTGGTGCCGATAGAAGTTATGTATGTAGACACTTTTGCGATAAGATAAATTGGTCATTAGTTCCTTTAAAAGAAAGTATGCTTGTCGAGGTAGCCAACGGTAAACTTGAAAAGGTTGACTAAATTGGCCGAGGAGCTATTATTAATGTAGCTGGTGTGGATTTCAAAATTGACTTGATACCTATCAAATTGGGAAGCTTTGGCGTGATTGTCGGCATGGACTGGTTGACTAAAGTAAGGGCCGATATTATTTGTGGAGATAAAGCTCTTCGTATACCACAAGGAGACGGTGAGCCACTGACTATTTACGGAGAGAGATGTAACTCGAAGCTGAACCTCATTAGTTGTATGAAAGCGCAGAAGATCATGAAGAAAGGACGACTTGCCGTTTTAGCACACGTGAAGGCTTTAGAATCAGAGGAGAAGAGTGTGAATGATGTGCGAATCGTTAATGAATTCCCCGACGTCTTTCCGGAAGAACTGCCTGAATTACCGCCACCAAGAGCAGTGGAGTTCCAGATCGATCTGGTGCCGGGAGCTGCACCCGTAGCTCGTGCGCCTTATCGTCTGGCACCTTCAGAACTGCAAGAATTGCAGAGTCAACTGCAGGAATTGCTCGACCGAGGGTTTATCCAACCGAGCTCGTCGCCTTGGGGCGCACCTGTTTTATTCGTGAAGAAGAAGGACGGATCTTTCCGCATGTGTATCGACTACCACGAACTCAACAAGTTGACGATTAAGAATCGATATCCTCTTCCCCGAATTGACGATCTTTTTGATCAGCTACAAGGATTGAGCGTTTATTCTAAGATCGATTTGCGATCAGGTTATCACCAAATGAGGGTGAAGGAGAGTGATGTAATGAAGACTGCGTTTAGAACCCGCTATGGTCATTACAAGTTTCTCGTGATGCCATTCGGTTTAACCAACGCACCCGCTGTGTTCATGGACCTCATGAATCGTGTCTGCAAGCCTTATCTGGATAAATTCGTTATCGTCTTCATAGATGATATCCTCATCTACTCCAAGAACAAAGAAGAACATGAACAACATCTTCGGTTAGTGCTCGAACTCTTGAGACAAGAGCAGCTTTATGCCAAATTCTCCAAGTGTGAATTTTGGTTGAAGGAAGTCCAATTTCTGGGTCATATTGTGAGTGATCAAGGTATCAAAGTTGACCCCGCCAAGATTGAAGCTATCAACAAGTGGGAGACACCCACTACTCCGACTCACATCTGCCAATTTCTAGGTCTTGTCGGTTATTACCGAAGGTTCATTGAAGGTTTCTCTTTGATTTCGCGTCCTTTGACTGCGTTAACTCATAAAGGAAAGAAGTTTGTTTGGGAAAAAGAGCAAGAAGCAGCATTTCAAACCCTGAAGCTGAAGTTAACCACCGCACCTATCCTATCTCTTCCTGAAGGCAGTGACAACTTCGTTGTGTACTGCGATGCTTCGAGGAATGGTTTTGGCTGTGTGTTGATGCAAAGAACGAAGGTCATTGCTTATGCATCTCGTCAACTGAAGGTCCACGAGCGAAACTACACTACTCACGATCTCGAACTTGGAGCCGTCGTCTTCGCATTGAAGCTGTGGAGACACTATTTTTATGGAACAAAGAGTACTATCTTTACCGATCACAAGAGTCTCCAACACATCTTCGATCAGAAGCAACTAAACATGAGACAGCGTCGATGGATTGAGACGCTAAATGACTACGATTGTGAACTTCGCTACCATCCGGGCAAGGTCAATGTTGTAGCTGACGCATTAAGTCGAAAGGAGAGGACGGTACCCCTTCGTGTTCGGGCTCTGAACATCACCATCCATTCAAACCTCCACAGTCAGATTCGAGTAGCCCAAGAAGAGGCTCTCAAGGAGGAGAACATATCTCGTGAATACCTGAACATTCTCGTCTCTAAATTCGAGGTTAAGGAGTCTGGACTCCGATGTTATGCCGGAAGAATTTGGGTACCTCGTTATGGAGATCTACGGAACCTTATACTTGATGAAGCCCACAAGTCGAGATATTCGATTCATCCAGGAGCTGGCAAAATGTACCACGATCTTAAGGAACAGTATTGGTGGCCAAATCTTAAGAAGGATGTTGCAACTTATGTTGGAAGGTGTTTGACTTGTTCGAAGGTTAAAGCTGAACATCAGAGGCCATCTGGATTACTTCAACAACCAGAAATCCCATAATGGAAATGGGAAGCAATTACAATGGATTTCATCATGAAGCTACCAAAGACGGTGGGCGGATACGATACAATCTGGGTTATCATTGACCGTCTTACCAAATCTGCTCATTTTCTAGCAATGAAAGGAACAGATACAATGGAGAGACTTGCTCAACTGTACATCAAAGAGGTGGTATCTCGTCATGGTGTGCCCTTATCAATCATCTCAGATCGTGATCCCCGTTTTGCTTCCAGATTCTGGCGTTCTTTGCAAGAAGCCTTGGGAACTCGTCTCGACATGAGCACCGCGTATCACCCCCAGACCGACGGTCAGAGTGAACGAACGATTCAGACTTTAGAGGACATGTTACGTGCCCGTGTTATTGACTTCGGAAAGTCTTGGGAAAGGCATCTGCCGCTGGCCGAATTCTCTTACAACAACAGTTATCATTCAAGTATTAAAGCCGCACCTTTTGAAGCGTTGTATGGCCGCAAGTGCCGTTCTCCTATTTGTTGGGCCGAGTTAGGCAAAGTGCAAATCACCGGACCCAAGATAGTCCATGAAACGACGGAGAAGATTTCTCAGATTCAGGCGAGACTTAAGACTGCCCGTGATCGCCAAAAGAGTTATGCTGATCTTAAACGTAAAGACTTCGAATTTAACGTAGGTGACCGTGTGATGTTGAAGGTTGCACCTTGGAAAGGTGTAATTCGTTTTGGGAAACGCGAAAAGTTGAACCCGCGATACATCGAACCCTTTGAAATTTTGGAACGTATCGGACCGGTTGCTTACCGTTTGGATCTTCCGACTCAGTTGAGTGCCGTTCATCCTACCTTTCATGTATCAAATTTGAAGAAATGTATTGCTCCACCGGAACTTATCATACCATTGGAAGAACTTACCATTGATGACCAACTCCACTTCGTGGAAGAACCTATCGAAATTATGGACCGTGAGGTCAAAACCTTGAAACGCAATAAGATTCCAATTGTCCGAGTTCGATGGAATGCCAAGCGTGGACCTGAGTTTACCTGGGAACGAGAGGATCAAATGATGCAGAAGTATCCTCACCTTTTCCTGACTCCAACACCTACCTCAGCTTAAATTTCGGGACGAAATTTCCAATAACAGGTGGGTAATGTAACGACCCGACTTTTTCGTCTTGCTTTTATGCCTTGTATTTTGGCGAAACTGCGTATTTGTGCGTACTGTGTTACTTTATTACTCCAGAACCTTGGCACACGTGTTTTATATTCATACTTACTTTAAAACGTGCCTTGGTGTATGTAGAATGCTTAACTTGTCCATTGGATGCTTTATAACCGTTAGTGTTATTTACCGTTACGATTAAAACGCGGACTGCGCGTACGTTTGACTTTTGTCGGAACCGGAACTTTTGGACTGCGAAATATTAATTATTATTTTCTAATAATAATTACCTGGGCCTTTGGATGCTTAATTTTATTTATTTAATTGCTAAAACCCAATAGTTAGCCTTTTTGGACTTTTTACCTTGTTGGGCTCAAGCCCACCCTACTCTAGCTAGTGACCCGATTAATTAGCCCAAGTATTATTACTAGTGGCCCATAATAATAAATAAATAATAAATAAATTAATTAATGAGTCATACTAGCATAATGGATAAGGATTATCAACTTTGTTACATAAGATTCTAGCAAAAGGACATACTTTAGACACAATTAGCCAAAAAGTGAAAAGTTTGTCTCCCCCCTCCCCCTTAAAACCGTCCACCATCACCACTACCACCTTTGCCATGTCATCAATCCATGTGATCACTAATTGCCTATAAATACTAGCCATTTTCCTTCATTTCAACACTTGATCATTTTGGTTTTTCACACACACTTTCTTTCTTTCTTTTCCTTACTTGTAAGTTTTCTTTTCTTCCTCCTTTTCCTTTCAAAAACGTGATCATCATCATCATTCTTATAAGATCCAAGTTCCATGTAGCTTTGATCTTGCTTATATCTTGTTGGTTCAAGCATGAATCCTTCAAGAACAATGAAGATTCGAGCTTTCTAGCTTTGAATCTTCACCAACTTGTTAGATCTACCTTTCTTTTACTTTAATCTTGTTATTTTGTTGAAAAGATTCAAACTTTTGATTGTAATCTTCATACATCTTCAAGATCTAAGCTTTATGCTTCAAGATCTTCAAGAACACTTAAGATGCAAGCTTTCTAGCTTGGATCTTCATATCTTTTGTTGTATTTAAGTTCTTTTTACTTTGAACTTGTTATTTTGTTAAAAAGATTCAAACTTTTGTTTGTAATATTTTCATGTATCTTCAAGATCCAAGCTTTATGCTTCAAGATCTTCAAGAACACTTAAAGGTTCAAGCTTTCTAGCTTTGTAACCTTGTGACTTGTGTGAAATGGATCCAAGCTCTCTAGCTTAGGGTTCCATCACCTCTTTTGACTTAGATTGTGTTCATACTTGTTAAATTGATGTAAAGTTTGTAACTTTAGTTGTTATTGTGACTTGTATTAGTGTTAAGACTAATGATATGATGTAACCTTGGTTCATCATCCATCTAAGACTCATGAATGAGTTGTATTCTTACTTGGTCTTAAAATATTGTGTATTGATGGTGAATCTTGTTCAAAAGTGATGCTAAACCATCAACGAGTTGTACACTTGAAGCTACAAGCATCAAGGATGAGAACCGTGATGAGCATCGAGTACCAAGAACCCCACCGGAGCACTTGTCCACTGATTTTCGTATCTGATCAGACCACCTGGGCTACTGGAAAGCTGATATTTAGTTAGTTCGGTTCGAGTAGATGATTTTCCGGTTAGGCCTCGTCTTAATACGAGTTACGGTTTATGAGTTATGGCCCTCCGAGAGTCACTACACCCTATTAACGTTGTGCTGAAATTTCTGACCTACTCGCACTTAAACCGTCGCCGCGGTCAAACGAAGACGAGTTAGGTTCTGAAAATTGGTCAGCTGTTAGGGGACTCATATATGGAGCCATAGCCACTGACCACTCATCTTTTCGATTTACGTAGAGGTCGTAGAAGCTGACCGAAGTCAGCCTATTATTTCGATCTCTATTCTTGTCAAACTCACTTAGCTTTTATGATGATGAATGATGATGATGATGACACTTAAACTTATTTTATGCACTATTAGAATTTATAAAGACAACCTACTGACCTAGTAACCTTTGATTTAGGTTGACGACCTTTCGGACCGACTTACTACTTGCGTACTTTCATTACCGACTTTACCGCTTTTATCACTGTGAGTTATAGCATCCCTTTTTACTTTAATTATTTTGGGACTGAGAATACATGCGCTTTTTACATTTTACATACTAGGCACGAGTACTTAAACTTTATATGTGTGTGGGTTATACAACGGCATAAACATTCCCTTTAGCACGGTAACGTTTAGTCATTGGTTTTTGAACCGGTGAACGCGAATCTTAGATATGGATCCATAGGGTTTGACATCCCCACTCGGGCTAGTCGCGCTAGCATTTAATGGGTGTTTAATACTTCGTGAACATACGCACTCGCCAAGTGTACTTTCAGGGGGTTATAAACGTTAAGTTTAGTTACCGGGTGCCCACGGTTATGCATATACTTTTCATACTGTTTTGATACGCTGTTGCAGCACTGAAATCTCGTGGCCTATCTTACATTACTATTACAACTTAAACTATAGCTCACCAACATTCGTGTTGACTTTTTAAGCGTGTATTTCTCAGGTGCCTAGAGGTTTATTGCTTCCGCTGTTACACTTGCTGTCATGCTGTTATTGAATTGCTGTTATGGACCTACTGAACTAGTTAACCGCTGCATTACTAGAGATGTCTCAAATTATGAAACTTATGATTTGCATTCATAAACTTATGTTATTTCGGAACAATGGTTTGTAATAAGTCTTATGACATGTTATCTTTGTAAAACGTTATCTTTTTAATGAATGCAAATCGGTTTTCAAACAGCATATAGTGTTTGACCTTGTGATGATCCTGTTGTTTATGATCCGTACACGATGGTTTTGTACGGGGCGTCATATATATATATATATATATATATATATATATATATATATATATATATATATATATATGTATATATATATATGATAGTTTAAATTGAAAAAGTACACTTTAATCATTTGAATTAAAAATGTAAGATAATAAATAGAATTACTAATTTAATTATTAAAATGAATATATATATGTTAATTCTATATATTATAATGTTTGAATATTAAATATTCAATGTATGTTAGTATATATTATATAATAATAATAATATGTAATATTAATGAATTTAATTGCATATTAAATTATAGTTGTTATAGTAAGATCTTCAGTATTAACATCTAAATTAGTATTATTAAAGTGAAAATATATATATATATATAAATTGTTATACTATTATTATCACTAATACTATTATAATTAGTATTATTATTAATAACATTAATAATATTATTCTTATCATTTTTATTACTCTTATTCTTAGTAGCATTTTTTTTGATAAAATTATCACTAATAATACTAGTATTGTATTTCTATTATTATTATTAGTAATTAGTAATTATATTAAAATTTATCACATTCACAGTTTTATTAATAAATTTATATTACTGATCAATACTATAAAATGTAACATACCAGATATATGTAAATCAATATATATAAATATAGTTATATATACTGTTATATAAATAAATAAATAAATAAATAAATAAATACAATATATACATATTTATATATAAAGCACCGATGGTAATCTGTTTCCAATCAATATCAAGCTGTAGTAATTGATACTTTAGAATTCAGCTCGTACAAATCACAAACTCAATCAACAGATCAATCCAAAAATCTATTTGAAGTCTTTATCATCTTTTTATTATTATTTTTTTATTCGCTGACTTACAAAATCTGTTGAATTCATCCATTTATAAAACAAGTATTTGAGCTCACCTTATGCAAAATTAATTCAAAACCTTATCTTCACTATCAATTAATATCACTGCAACCATTATCCGATTGATTTAAACAAAAAGGAATAAGAACAGACCCGTCATACCTCTGTTCTTCATATTATTTACAAAAACTCAAATTTTTAACACTTTTTAAAATCTAGAAGTGCAGTTGGATTAGAAATCTTCCATTTAAACTATCTGGAAAATCTCATAGTTCAATTCGTCCTATCAAGTTTCAATTTCGAAGTCAAACTTTAAATTTTAAAAGTCAAACGAAGTGTTCATCCTAAAATTTGGATTTGTTTTAATGATTTCAGTCAAATTGGTTATACAGAAAGTTTTTAAATATGATTTGGAACCTTTTTCATTCAGGAATCAAGAGCTAAAACGCTTTAGAAATTCGAAATTGATTTCTAGTTTCAAAACGGGTTCAAACGAGCTCCTTATTTTTTTTTCTGCTACTGCACTTTGTTCTTCTGTTTAATCAATTATACAATAATGGATTCTTTCTGTTTTAATTCAATTCATAAACCAAGTTAGGAAAATTAACTGTTATAAGTTGTTATGATTCCCCGGTTAATCCAGTCGATGAAGAAGAAAATAATAATAATAAGATAAAGGAAATTAAAACGGGTATTATTTGAGAAAAGAATCAATCAGACGGATGGTTAGTGTTGTCGTGTTTAATCGAGGGGTCGTGGGTTCGAGTCTCGTCTGCGACAAATCTTTTTAGAAAGGCTTATATTTGAGGTAGCTATTATATTTTTATTATTTCCTTATTATTATTATTATTATTATTATTATTGTTATTATTATTATTATTATTATTATTATTATTGTTAATGTTACAAGTATTATTATTATTGTTAACATTATTATTATTATTAAGATTAATATTACCATTATTATTATTATTATTATTAATTGCTATTAGTATTATCATTGTTATTAAAAATTATTATCATTATTATCATTAGTATTATTGTTAGTAGTACAACTATTATAATTACTATTATTAGTATCTTTACTATCAATGTTAATATTATTATCGTTAGTATTATTGAAATTATTATATAAAGTATTGTTATTATAATTACTGAGCATATTATTATATTTATCATCCTTAACATGTTATTATCTAAAATTATTATTGTTATTAAGAATTAGTATTATTATTAAAAAAAGTATCATTTTTATTATTGTTACAACTGTATTATTATTAAACGAACCATTATAAGTAAAAACTATCATTTGATCATTATTAGTAAAAACATTATTTATAGTAAAATTATCACTAATATTAAAGTTACTATATCTATTAAAATTGTCATTATTAAAATTAACATATTTATTATTATTATCGCTATTATTACTATCATTATTATTATTATCCCTAATCTAGCATATTACAAATATTAGTTTAACAAATAAATGATCTTTAGATAAAAAAAATATACAATTAATACACATAATTTAACTATATTATTAATTTTGTATAAAATGAAAATATATAAGTAGATAATAAAACTTATAAATTATTATAACAATTACATAACTAAATATATATACATTTGTTTGATTACGATTATATGTTTTAATAAATATATATATGATATAGGTTCGTGAATCTGATGCCAGCCTTGCATTTATTCAATATCGTTATATGTATTTTTACTACAAAATACATTAGGTGAGTTTCATTTGCCTTTTTACCCTTTATATTTTTTGGCTGAGAATACATGCGCAATTTTTATAAATGTTTTACGAAATAGACACAAGTAATCGAAACTACATTATATGGTTGAATTATCGAAATCGAATATGCCCCTTTTTATTAAGTCTGGTAATCTAAGAATTGGGGAACATACACCCTAATTGACGCGAATCCTAAAGATAGATCTATTGGGCCTAACAAACCACATCCAAAGTGCCGGATGCTTTAGTACTTCGATGTTGTTTTTATCATGTCCGAAGGATTTCCCGGAATGATAGGGGATATTCTTATATGCATCTTGTTAATGTCGGTTACCAGATGTTCAATCCATATGAATGATTATTTTGTCTCTATGCATGGGACGTATGCTTATGAGAAATGGAAATATGAAATCTTGTGGTCTATTAAAATTATGAAATGATTATTTATGATAAACTAATGAACTCACCAACCTTTTGGTTGACACTTTAAAGCATGTTTATTCTCAGGTATGAAATAAGTCTTCCGCTGTGCAATTGCTCATTTTAAAGATATTACTTAGAGTCATTCATGACATATTTCAAAAGACGTTGCATTCGAGTCATTGAGTTCCTCAAGATTATTATTAAGTCAATTATAGTTAGATATATTAATAAATGGTATGCATGCCGTCAACTTTCGATGTAATGAAAGATTGTCTTTTCAAAAACGAATGCAATGCTTGTAAAATGTATCATATAGAGGTCAAGTACCTCGCGATGTAATCAACTGTTGTGAATCGTTTATAATCGATATGGACTTCGTCCGGATGGATTATGACGGGTCTTTACAGTTGGTATCAGAGCGGTGGTCTTAGCGAACCAGGTCTGCATTAGTGTGTATAACTGATAAGTCGTTAGGATGCATTAGTGAGTCTGGACTTCGACCGTGCCTACATGTCAAAAAAAAAAAAATTTTTACTTATCATTTTTGTCGGAAATCATCAGTTTATCATCCTTAGGAAATTACCTGCTTATCATTCTTAGTCTAGACACATCTTACTGCAATGATTGCATGAATAGTGTATAGACAAAATTCATATCTTAGCATATCTACTAATCCATATCTTAGCGTATCTATCACTGTAGACTTTATCTGACACGTTTCCTTAATTTTCTCTGTAATTCACGGGATCTTTGGAAGTATGTATAGATATTCTATATATAATTAGAATATCATTCGATATTCGAAAATCATTTCATATCAATACCCTTTAACTGATCGTGAGAGATGGATCCTACACTTAGCTTGGATTCCATTAGTTCCGGAAGCGATTTCGAGATGTATATTGAAGCAGATTCCGAAGTCAATGAACCAGAAGTACCTCAACCATTTAGTTATTTTTCTTTCTGAAGGAGATGGGGGTGGGTCCGAGACTTACTCACTCGATGGAGAAATGAAGAAGGCGAACCCTACCGCGAACCAAACTTACCTCCTAACATCGGAGAAAATGATGTACTCACCGGTGAACCTATGCGCAACACTGTATTCACCCTTCTTGCTAAAGTGTTCCACCTCAAAATTCGCATTACTGCAATCTCGAAAAATATTCAACCTCTACTTCCGAATACCAATCGAAGGGGAATATTAGAAGAAGTTAGGGAACTTCGAATTGATAATCAAGATCTATCGAATCAGATGAGTGGATGGATATAAATGATAGAGTGTAGGATAGAAACCCTGACAAGAATGGTGCGTGATCTACAAGCTATACTTACTACACCAATATCATCACCAACCTCAGCACCAACAACACTTGTAGCACCGACAGCAACAGTACCACCATCAGCAGCACCAGCAGCATAACCAGTACCAATCACAACAACATCATCACACGTCTCAACCTCGCAGTCTATACCTCAAGCATAATCATCATTCTACGAATCGTTCTACCTAAACTATCTTCGTCCTTCATGGCGATTATATAATCTCTAATGTTTTAGAGATTATGTACTCTAGTTCTAGCCGTAAATCTGATGAGTTTAATATCACACTGACTCATTAAATCCATAATTGCATCTGAAGAAAATATATATACAAGCATATTTTCATAAAGATTGTAATTAAAAATTCTTTCGTACAAACTGTTAACGGTGAAAATATTTTAACGGGTAGGTAATACCCGAGGAATATTTAGATTCCACATTAATAAGTCACACTGTACATTCTTCTAATCTGATTCAACGATCATTTACTATCCTACTCACATCCCTAGACATACGAATCCATTCATCGCAGAATAATCATTTTTATTCAATTTCATATTTGGATTTTGATCTATCAGAATTCAACAAGTGGCATAATGAAGAACACATTTGACGAAATAAAAAAATTTGATAGAAACAAACAAATTAACTACAAAAAAAAAAAAAAAAAAAAATTTGTTAAGAATCCACGCTAACAAAATTCTAGCTAACTGTTCCTAGCTAATTGATTACATTTTATTTATCGCAGTTTATTTATCGCAATTTAATTATCGCAATTTTATTTATCGTCATTTAAAATTGCTGTTATTTATTTTACGCACTTTAAATATCGGGACACGTATACAAGGTTTTGACATATCATATCGACGCATATATATATATATATATATATATATATATATATATATATATATATATATATATATATATATATATATATATATATATATATATATATATATATATATATATATATATATTATTTGGAATAACCATAGACACTCTACATGCTGTAATGATCGAGTTCGCTATACAGGGTTGAGGTTGATTCTATAATAATATATATACTTTAAGTTGTGATCGAGTCTGAGACATGTACACGGGTCACGATACGTTAATTAATTCGAATATTATATATGAATTATTGAATTGCAAACTGTGGACTGCCAACATTGGACAATTAAAATGAATTAAAATATTGTTTATAACATATGAAACTAAACAATTCTTCAAGTTTTCCACTTGATTTCATCTTAAACCTCATTTGTATCTTGACGATTACAATTTACGTTCAAACCTTTCATGATTCTTGAAAACACTTCAATCGAGAGGATGGACCAACCTCACTTCATTTATGGAAGGAAAAGATTGATGCATATAGTTATGCACCTGAAAACACTCGGAACCTGAGTAAACGTTTAACACGTATCTGTAATAGCTCCTTTAGCATTGTTATTACTGAAAATAACTTTGCAACTCCTATTCAAAATAGTTAATTTTGTCACAGCTCCAACAAGTCAACTTCAACTTTTCATTCGGATTAGCCTTATCATAACCTTGATATATAAGTTTACTTTTCATCATCGTTACCGAAGAACCGTTTATATTCCATCACATTAACAGTAAACTTACCAGTAACTCCATTACTCATTGGATTACATCTCCCCGACAAATCATTATATTTATCCATTGAAGTCTTATCATATACTCACCCGCATCTTGTAACGAGAACTACCATACCAATTATCGGGAATCAGCAATCAGTACTTTGAAAACTCACAGCATATCTACATCAACAGTTATATGTATAACATTTATCTCTTAGAATTATGATCTTTCATTTTGAAATTCTGAAAAGCACTCAGTCTACAAATCAATACTCTGAATGTTGAAAAAGCTGAATGAAGCAGCAGAAGTGTAACATCCCATTTTTCCTGTACGTATTGAAAGATACATACATGATCATTCGTACGTTTATAACTCGCTAGCTTATGTGTAAATGTATGAATATACGTATAGATATATATATATAAACGTATACTTGATAATGTGTGCATATGCAAGTCTATACGTGGGTTTAGTTAGCGTTAAGTCTTGTGAGACTATTGTTGAAGGCTAGGTGAAAATAGGAAGCGGGTTTGGAATGTACAAATTAAATTAAGTCGAAACTTGTTTATGATGGTCGAACTGTTCAGATGCAGTCTTATGCCGCGCCGCGACAAATGGGTCCGCGCAGCGGCATTGCAAGCATTTCCAGATCAGAAGTCAGGTTAACAAGGGTCATTTTTCCTTCGATATGTCGCGCCGCGACAAATGAGCTGCGCCGCGGCAGTCCTGCTGGACAGAATCAGGTTTTAGCTCAAATTAAATGACCTTAAGGGGTAAAATGGTAAATTCACATGTGGATCTGATGGGAGCATTAAATCTCATCCACTAGTTCATTTAATTCATTTTTCTTTTATCTTTTCTTTCATTTTCTCTCCCAAAAACTCAACACCCATTTAGATTAAAAGTGAGTTTTGAGAAGGAAGGTTTGAGGGTTGATCTTTGGGGCAAGAATTAAAGTTGTTCTCCTTGTCTCTAACTACACGTTGATAGTCTCGGTAAGTTCTAACTCTATGTTTTAAGTTTTAATTGGTTAATGGCTAGGGTTTTGGTTACTGGAGACTTGTATGACCCATTTGAGGGTAAAATGGGTGAATTTGGGTTATGTTGTTGTAATGAAACCCTAATGGCCACAAACTAGGGTTTTGGTCTTATGATTTGAGGTTGTAAGTGTCAAATAGTATTGCTAGTCACTAATACACTTTTGGATTTATGGAAGAAGTGTTAATGGGTAAGTTTGACTTGATTGATAGGCTAAGTAATTTAAAATGGGTCAAAATGTACTAGTTGAGCTAGTTGGGTGAAATGGGTATGAATTACCCTAAGTTTATGTTAATTGAAGTTAGTAGACTTTAATGCACTAGCTTTAGTGGTTAAAGTTGGGACTTGGCCATTTAAGGGCGGTATTGGTGTGATTGAGTCATTTAATGCGAATTGGGTCATTAAATGCTCAAGAAAGTGTAATGTGGTTAATTCCACTAGTTGGTGTATTGAATGTGTACTTAATGAATTAGGTACATTTTCTTGAAGTTCGGACGTGCATAATCATCATCCTTGTGTCAAGGTGAGTGGAATAAGTATACATGTACGTATATGATGTGTTTACTTGTAGAAATGGATATGTGTTGTCCAAGTTAGTGATATATGCGTTGTACGCTAACAGTTTTAAGAACGGATATATGTTGTCCAATTTAGTGTTATATGTGTTGTACACTAATGATTTATGAATGGATATGTGTTGTCCGATTTAGTGTTATATGTGTTGTACACTAACAATTTTATAAACGAATATGTGTTGTCCAAGGGTTAGTGATATATGTGTTGTGCACTAACGGTTGTTATGAACACCAAATGGGAAATTAGAGTACCATTCCGTTTACGATTGGTTAACCATGGGTGTATGAATTGTGCATTAGCATACTTAAATACGAACTATATGCTTTTGTTATTGCTAGCTCAATGTGAATTGCGGTTATTGGTATATGCATAATGTTTTGCATGATTGTCGAATCGCTAGCTTGTATACGGTATTGTGTAAGTGATTGCAAGTAAGTAGGTTATATATGAACATGTATAATTATTGCATTCACTAAGCATTAGCTTACCCCTCTCGTTGTTTATCTTTTTAGTTGCATGTGCGGATAAGGGCAAAGGGGTTATCGGGCACTAGGTGGCCTTTGATGATGTTTTGTTGAAGTTTGAAAGTTGGCCTAACGTTTTGGGTAGTTTAGTCTCAAACCATGCTCAAAGGGTCGTTTGGATTATAAACTATCGTTGTAGTGGGTCAAACTTGTATTGAACTTAATTAATGGCCTTCGTGCCTCTTGGAAACATTTAAATTGTTGAACGTTTAAATGGAACTTGTGGATTGGTTTACATATTTTATTGGCGCGTAAATGTGTATCATTACAAAAAAAAAAAATTTATCGTATGGAATACGGGTTGGGTTGTTTCAAGAAGCCGTAGACAACTGTAAACGACCTTAACAACCAAAAGTTTGATGATAAAGAATTGTATGTTGGCAAAGCTCAAAAATGTTGGAACTGGGAAACGGATTGAGCAAACCATGAAGAAGGCTATGGACAAATCACAAAGACTAATTATGCTTTCAAAGAATCTAAATGATTCAGTATCTACTGAAGTCATTAACGAATACCTTACTCCTGACTCTAAATTCTTGCGGACAAATTTTCTTCATCAACCTTCGAACTTAGAAATTCCAAAAATATCATCATAATTATCTTCGACATTTCTGAGGATATTTTCATAAATATTCTTACCCAAAATTATTTATCTTTTCCTGCTATCTATGTTACATCATAAAGGAAACTACTTTAGTTTCTAAATTTCTTTAAAATTCGAGTATAAATTATGAATGAATTTCTTCATCACAACTTGATTCAAAAAAATTCTAAGATATCATCGTACCTTTATTTTAAATATCATCGATATATCTGAAGATATTCTTATTTGAAATCATTTATCTCTTCATGCTATCAGTGTTACATCATATAGAAACTGTTAGTTTTTATATTCTGTAAACTTTCGAGCTTAAAATATGAATGTTATTGAAGTAATGTTGGAAACTGAAGCATGAGTTAGTATAATATAATGACACTTGATCAACGTGATTATATTACAGTAAGTCATGCTGAGTTTCTAAATGGAATGTGATGATTCACAGATCATAACGTCATCATATGCTATGTTACACGACTCTTACATTCTGTCTAATCTGTAAACATATCAAGAACATATTTTCTTGATAGTTATATCTTTCTCTTGAATTTGGGTAATTTGACAAGTCAGATTGTGCTATTACCATTTCTTTCTTAGAATATTAACTATATTCATTCCGAAATTCATATCTACGAATTTTGGACCATTATTCGCTTGGTTTAAAGTCGGGAAAAGAAAAACAAAAGAATGAATCTCTGAAATAGAAATGAGGGGTATAAATAGCAGCAAATAGGAGAGAGTATTAACTATGGATAACAATGATTATTGAAGACAGAAGCAGGGACTTTGAAATATAAGGGAGAATATAAAGCCCAACAACAACACCGAAATTATAAACCGTAGATATCAGTGCGTATAGCAATATAAAGACACAGGAGGATTATAAATACAATAATCCTTAGAGCATAGTAGAAATAAACAGATTCATCCTGTGGAAGTTAGAAAAAGAGAATGATTGTTACGACAGTCAGGATAAGGACAAGGATCAGAACTGGATTAAGCATTTTCACAATCTTTTGAATTTGAGAATTGAGTATAGGAGTGGTAAAATTTATGGAACGGAAAAAGGTTAATTTATAATGGAAATAGCAGACAGAGTAATCGAGGCAGATCACCGTATTTAATTATAGAGATCCTAATTTCCTTATTCACCGAAGAATCAAATTTGTTAGATTTCGAAGATTTTCTTTAAATCCCTTGAATTCCGGAATTCAACCCTGACTCTGTTAAAAGTTAATTGAGGACTGTTTGGCTCCAATAACCCGGTCCACGTACAAATTCAACTATTACTACGAACCAGAAAATTTTGATGTCTATTAATTTAACCACTTAAAATAAATTTTCGTAATTTTAAGAAATTTAGATAAGAAGTAGAATAAAAATCTATGTCCTAAAACTAGAAAAGCGAGAAATAAGAAAGAAAAAGAGTTCGTCGGAAAAAGGTTGAAAAAGAAAAATGGTTGAAAAATAAAAGGTGACGGAAAAATAAAAGAAACTTTTAAAAACTTAAAAATACTTGACTAACCTAACCTTATTACTACAACTAACTTAAAATTATAATCGCAAATTGAGATTACTAATTGGAATGATAATTGGTACATAGTAAAAGGTGTCTAAAAATATTAAAGCTTACAGGAAAAACTAAATCCCAAATGGAAATAACTTAAAAAGAAACTAAAACTTAAAAAGGCGTCGCAAAATTCTAAAGTACCTAAATCTTAGTCTAAAGAAAAAGCACTTAAGGAATTCTACGGCAAAACTAAAAATCTAGGAGTAAAAATAACTATGGCAAAAACTAAGTTTAAAACTAAATATGAGCGAAAAATACAAATATTACGCTAAAACGATTAAAAAGGGACAAAATATAAAAATATACATACAAAAAGTTGTAAAAATTACAATTTTTATAAAAATATTATTTTTATATTATTTATTTTTTAAAACTATTAATTTTATAATTTAATTAAACTAATTTAACTAAAATATAAATTAAATAAAACTTAAATTAAAATAAAACTAATAATAATAATAATAATAATTAGGGTTAATAATAATTATAATTAATAATAATCCGTAATAAATGCAGTTTAGGGTTTCTGTCAGTGTGTCAGAGCAGCTCCGCGACTTGCGGTATTCAAAGCTTCAAACCCCGCGACTCGCGGGGTTCAGAAATTCAACTCTGAAACAGTTTAAAATTTAAACGTTTTTTTTTTTTAATTTCTGTTTTTAATTTTCTGTTTTAATAAAAGTATTTATATGATAAAAACTTATATCTAAAAACTAAAATAGAAATATTTTATAATTTTATAAATAAAAATCTTAAAACTAGATTTATATATATATATATTTTTTTATGTTTTTAAATAAAAACAAAATACTTAAATAAAACTTATGTTTTTATAAAATAAAAACAAAGAAACTTTATAAAACTTAAATATTTATCAAACTCCTAAAAATATTTATATTTATATTTTTGTTTTTCTTTTTATATTTTCGAATATTTAAAACGTTTTTTTTTTTTTTTACAAAAATGAATTTTAATAAAAGTAAACTAAATTTTATTTTTTTATATATTAGCGTTGCGCTTCCGGCGTTTAAGAATTTCCCCGGCAGCGGCGCCAAAAATAACTTGATGTGGTAGCGGAGTGGTATAAAATACTATTAAATTTTTGCAGGAAATACTATTAAATACGATACAATTTTACACAAGATATTTATTTATTTAGAGAACGGATATACTTAAACCTTGCTACAACACTTATAGGCAGTGTACCTAATCGTACAGTAGTGTAGTTTTTAGTAAGTCCGGTTCGTTCCACAGGGAATCTTTTTAAACAAAGCTTAACGCTATATTAGTTTACTTTTATAAAAATACAAATATATATATAAGTAATAGTATTATTATAAAGGGGGGTTTTTACCGTTTAATGACCGGTTTGTCGATTTTAAAACTTTAGTCGCAGTTAAAACCTAATGTAAAATATTAAATAAATAAAAGACTTAATTTAAAGCGTAAAATAAATAACGATAATGAAATTGCAATAAAAGTGCGATAAAATAAAATTGCGATAATTAAAAAGTACGATAATTAAAAGTGCGATTAAATAACAATAAATAAAAGTGCGATAATTAGAAGTGCAATTAAATATAAAATAAAGGAAATTAAATATGAAATAAAAGAATTATGCTTATTTAAACTTCCGTAATCATGATGTTTGACGTGTTGATTTTAGTTTTATGCCCATGGGTTAATTGTCCTTTGTCCTGGATTATTTAATATGTCCATACGGATTTGTCCATAATAGTCCATCAGTCATAAATATAAAGAGAGAAAGCCTTCGTCAAATTATTCTTATTCCCGAAGTCAAATATTCCAACTAATTGGGGATTCGAATTGTAACAAGGTTTTAATACTTTGTTTAATGAATACACCAGGTTATCGACTGCGTGTAAACCAAGGTTTTACTACTTTGTTAACAATTACACCAATTACCCTTGAATGTAATTCACCCCTGTTTCAACAAGTTTATTAACTATTAATCCAGTTCCGTATCCGGTAAAATGAATAATTATTGGTATTTATAGATATCCCGCCCACCGTACCCAGTCAAGCGTATGTGGTTATATATAAATACGTCGAATTATAAGTTTGTATATTAAATTAACAAGGTATTGTTTAGTTAATATAAAACCCATTAATAGCTCATAGTCTAATTTCCACAAGTGTCGTTCTTTTGTCCAAACCCCAATTATGGTACAAAGCCCAATTACCCAATTTTAGTAATTAGCCCAACATCATGATTACTTCGAATTAAATAAGCATAATAATAACTTAGCTACGAGACATTAATATAAAAAGGTTGAACATAACTTACAATGATTAAAAATAGCGTAGCGTTACACGGACAGAATTTCGACTTACACCCTTACAACATTCGCTAACATACCCTTATTATTAGAATTATAATTAAAATTAAAATTAAAATTAAAATATAAATATAAATTTTTACGTAGTATTATAAGAGAAGAAGAAAAAGATGATATTTTACGATCAGAATGCGCGAGCTTTATAGGGGGTTTCTGAATTTGGGGCTCCGCGACTCGCGGCATTTTTGCCTTCAAACTCCGCGAGTCGCGGAGATTGAAATTACAGCTCACAACTTTGGAGTCTTTCTCTGCCGACGGTTTTTATTTATAAATATAATATATATATAATCAATATAATTAATTATATATTATATTATATTTATATACATAGTTAACTTGTAATTTTTAGTCCGTTGCGTCGAGCGTTGAGAGTTGACTCTGGTCCCGGTTCCGGATTTTTGAACGTCCTTGCGTACAATTTTATATTTTGTACTTTGCGTTTTGAATCTTGTACTCTTGTAATTTCGAGACGTTTCTTATCAATAATTGGAACCTCTTTGATTGTCTTTTGTACTTTTGAGCTTTTTGGTCGTTTGCGTCTTCAATTCATCGAATCTGTCTTTTGTCTTCACCTTTTATTATTTAAACGAATATTACTTTTAAATAGAACAATTGCAACTAAAAGCTTGTCTTTCTTGAGGAATAATGCTATGAAATATATGTTCGTTTTTGGCATTATCAAATATTCCCACACTTGAGCGTTGCTTGTCCTCAAGTAATATCGTCTTGAAATACTAGAATCACTTCTTTATTCTTCACACTTTGTACATCAGTGATTTTCTATACGACGGTATAAACAATGGTAGTAACGATATGGTTTACAGTCCCACATGACTATAAAAATTTAGATCCATTAAGGAAATTGGATCTTTATGAAAACATTTGATCTTTTGAAAATTAAATCTAGTTTTTACCCTAGATAAGTTTTCCGGAATAACCCTTTACCGGTGTTTGCAAAATATTTTTGTGGGTTTGGTGGGTTTCAGATTTGAAAATTTTAGCTCAAAACTTATGGTTTTGTGTCACCCACTTGCTAACCTTGTATTTGGAAAGCAACACGTCCAGTTTACTTGTCCCGTATATTACTACCGTCTGGTTGTAAAGGAAAGCGTTGAACAAGCAACTGTTAAGGCAATGTCCCCTGACACGCTTTTAATTATGGTCTATAACGTGTCGGACGCAATTACTATCCTTGGTAGGAGCAATAGTAAAGCTCACCCTTATGATTTTTCGGTATGGCACAAGGTCCTGTCTTTGACCACTATGCAACCACCGTTCTTACGGTTGACACTCGATTTAGTTCAGGTGACCTAATGAATTCCAGGTGAATTCCTAGGATTTTACGTTCAATGGTAATGAATGCATTGAAAATAGGGTTTTCAGAAAACAAATCGGTTTGTAATTTTTATCAAAATATTTTCTCGTTCAAGCTCGAGTTTAGATATCATTGAATTCCATGAGTTTGAATTCTCAATCTTTAAGGTCAATCTCTAGGATTGAGTAATATCAGGCTTAAAAGCTGATTTTTAATCTTTAAGGAGATTATCCTTTCTGGGGATCTGATTTATTAGTCTTATCCAGCTAATTTGCATGGTGCCCCCCCATTTTACGAGATAAATCCTTCTCATGGTTAGGATAAATCTGACCACTTGGCGACCCTGTTTAATGCTGAGGTCCGTGGATTTCCTGCTGATTTTAGTGATGACTTTTCTCGATTTTTCGTCAACCTACAGCTGGTCTGGACGACAACTTCATGACCTAAATCAAGAAGTGCGTTTCTTTTTCGGAAGACTTTACTTCCTTTTAATGATGGAATTGATTCATCGTGTAGATCCATCTCTTCTTTTCTTTTATCGGGTAAAACAGTTTAGTTTAGTCCAAAGCAAAAGTATTTTCAGTTATTTGTTACAGATATATGTGACATATGTTTAAGATAACTTGGTAAATTTTCCCACACTTGGATTTTATTTTCCTTTTTATCGTCCTCTATTCCATTTTAAATGAATTTTTAACATTTTGGTTTGTTTCTCAATTTATGTCCTTTCCGAAGTAACAATAATTTCGGTGTTAAAACTTAGTTTTATCGTTCATAAATATGTATAAACATGATTTTGAGTTCATTTAATTGAAAATTTTGAAAATTTTTACTAGAATTGGGTAGTTAGTATATAAGACTAGGGCTGTTCTTTTTTTATCAGAGAGCACTAGATTCTAATACAACTACTGCTTTACTAGTATTTTTAATGGTAACCAAGTGTATAAAGTAAAAAATTTTAAAATCCGAAAGAATTTAACCCTTTCCCACACTTAAGATCTTGCAATGCCCTCATTTGCAAGAAATCAGGAATAATTTAAATTATTGAGGGTAATTTGTGTGAAAATGATTAAATTTTTACCAAAGTTTCCAAATATATTGGCGTTTGTTTGCTGAATGATAAATGGTGCACATCATTTGTTCATTCCGTCTTGTTGTTATTTCACATATATTTTGCATCTTGTCGTCAAAATTAGTTGCTTTTGCTGAACTTAATGCCAATCTTTGAAAATGCGTTGTTTTACCCTGTTGTGTACATAAGATAAACTGCAAACATATATACATATTTTTGAAGTTTGGTATATTACCCCACATTCAAAAATTATTAAAATCTAAGAATAAAAGTTAGATGATTATAAAAATGATTACAATATTAACAAAAGTATTAAACGTATCAAAAGGGGTTCCAGGCATAACCATAGGTGCTATAGAATGCTTCGGCAGGGTTATACGTAGGATATGGTGGCTGCATCTCTATAGACCAGGGAGGGAAGATGGGTTTCGGTGTAGGAATATAGTTTCTACCTATATGTTGGCAATGAGCTATGATTTGGTTCTGATGAACTTGCCAATCTTCAAATGCTCTCTGTCTAGCATTTTCGTATTCCTGAGAAGCTATAAACCTTTGCATTTCTTGCATCTCATTCCCCCCTCCTACATTACCTTGCTGTTGGTTTCTCTCCACCTGTGGATGTCTACCATGGTATTGTACTGCGGCGTTATTTCACCTCTTCAAAACTTTCGCACCATGGTATACATTTAAACCTATAGTATCGCGGGGTTCCGGTTCTTCTACTAATAATCCCCCCCGACTTATATCCACACCGAGATATTCACTAATCAAAGTAATAAAAATACCACCTCCTATTATGCTATGCGGTCGCATCCCCCGAACCATAGCTGATAAATAATAACCCATACAATATGGTATACTTACAGCGCTTTGTGGGTCTCGAATACACATATGGTAAAACAAATCCTGTTAATTTACTTTTTCCTTGTTCTTACCCCTTTGTGTAATCGAATTAGCTAAAACCCTATGAATCTATAACGACCCTCATTTTTCCATTCTATATTTTTCCAATATTAAAAGCCCAAACAATATAATTAAAACTTAATGATTAAACTTTAATCAACAATTGTTAAGTGTTAAGAGTTAGAAAACATATTAATTAACTTTGTACAAAAATTGACAAGTTAATAAAAGATGAAAATAATAAACTTTTAGTCGACACTCACTGCTAATTAAAATTTATGCATTTATGTAATATTATAACTAATAACCTATAAGTAATAAATAAAAAGTGACATTTATATAAATAATAAAACAATTGGGAACTAAATATATACAAGTCATGAATTAGTAAAAAGAAAATAATACTTATAATGTAGTAAATGTAAAAATAATAATAATAATAATAATAATAATAATAGTAATAATAATGAGACTAAAAAAATCTTACATCCTTATGTTGACTAAAAATAAAGTGTAAACTAGTACATCCTTATGTTGACTAATTATAAACTAGTACCACCTATTGTTGACTAAAAATTATAAAACAAAATAAAATCATTAATTAGAACATCCTTATGTTGACTAACACTCTAATACTTGCACTATATAAACACCTAGTTTCTCATTCACAAATCACACCAAAATCCTCTCTCAAAAACAATCTCTCCCTCTCCCTCTCTTGTGGTATTCGGATCTTCAAGCTTGTTCTTCGTGTTCTTCAAGAATCTTCAAGGAGTTCTTCAAGATTTTCAAGGCTTTGATCTTCCATTTTCATCGTGTTCATCTTTTCTTTGTTAATTATCTTGAATCTTCAAAGGTATAACATAAACCCTAAACTATTTACATAAACTTTGATCTTTGATAATTCATATTCATATTATAAACTTGTTATTCATAAGTATATACATAAACACACCTAGATTTATATATACATATATACATGTAAAAAAAATATTTATATATACATATATATACACATATATATACGAATTATATATACATATACATATTAAAACCTTAAACCCTAATTACACCTAAACTATAATTCTTAAACCCTAATTAATTAAACTCTAAACATTTATGAAACCCTAGGACATTAATTACTAAACCCTAGTTATTAATTACTACTTTAATTAAGTAACCCTAATTAATGAAACCCTAATACTACTTATACTAGTACTTAACATGTATACACTATTACTATTACTAGCACCTATAACCTACTAATTATATTGTAGCACAAAAACATTTTGGGATATGTATTAGAGATGTATAGATCTTCGAACTTTCTTGACGAATGGTTTCTACGAGATTCTAGGCAGAGGGTTTGGATTTCCGATTTAAAGGGTCCTATGGCTCAAGCCCCTAGATCTAAATTAGCCATTCGAAGGGAAAGGGGTGATTGGAAGCTTATCTAATACGGCAAGTATCCTAAAATGGAAACAATCATAAAAGTAGAAACTCTCTAGTCATAGAAACTTAGTAAAATAAGAAACTTTCTAAAAATAGAAACTTTATAAAAATAGTAACTTACTAGGAATAGAAACTTAGTAAAACAAACTATACTTAAACACATACTTAAACTTAAACATGGGCAAAACACTTAACTACTCTTAAATGTCAATAGGTTGACTTTCCTGCTCACTCGTTCAACTCTTTATTCCGAGGAATAACTCTCTCTCTACTTACTAAGGTGAATTTCATAGCCCCACTTTTTACTATTTCATTACTGTTTTGAAACTATGGGGTGAGACACATGCTTGCTTTTAAATTTTTAACATGCAATATTTTAATAACTGTTTTACAATATTTATATACGTGAATTTCATAGCCCCACTTTTTACTATTTCATTACTGTTTTGAAACTATGGGGTGAGACACATGCTTGCTTTTAAATTTTTAACATGCAATATTTTAATAACTGTTTTACAATATTTATATACGTGAATTTCATAGCCCCACTTTTTACTATTTCATTACTGTTTTGAAACTATGGGGTGAGACACATGCTTGCTTTTAAATTTTTAACATGCAATATTTTAATAACTGTTTTACAATATTTATATACGTGAATTTCATAGCCCCACTTTTTACTATTTCATTACTGTTTTGAAACTATGGGGTGAGACACATGCTTGCTTTTAAATTTTTAACATGCAATATTTTAATAACTGTTTTACAATATTTATATACGTGAATTCATAGCCCCACTTTTTACTGTTTCATAACTGTTTTATAACTTTTGGGGTGAGAATACATGCACAACTTTTATAACTATTTTACACGTATTAACTATTAAACTGTGATATGTTGGGCTATGACCAGCAAGCCCCCAACCGATAAGTATAAACGATAACTTGTTACGGGGTAAACTTGAAAGTCTAGTCTAAATATCAGTACTTACACGTATCAACTATTAAACTGTAATATGTTGGGCTATGACCAGCAAGCCCCCAACTGACAAGTATAAACGATAACTTGACACGGGGTAAACTTGAAAGTCTAGTATAAATATAAGTACCAACTGTTAAAACTATGCTATACCCGGCTACGTCCGACTAAGTCCCTACAGTGATATTTTTAAGTGCTGCGGCATGCTTATTTATTGGGGGTAGGCCTATCGGGAGTAACGTCCCCGATACATTTGACTCAGTCTTTGTATTACTTGATAATGAAATTTAAACCGACAAGGACAGACACAACTTGTCATGGGGCAAACTTGAACGTTTAGTCTAAATATCACGCACTGGCATAACTTTTGGATCTGCGAGATCTACTTTTTGATCCTGCGGGAGATCAACTTTACAACTAAATCTTGTGGTCTAAAAACAACGATAACTACTTTTGTTAAACCTATGAACTTCACTCAACCTTTTTGGTTGACACTTTAGCATGTTTTGTCTCAGGTGCTGTTTGATTCAAGCTTTCTTATCTACTACTTATGTGATGCTACTTGGACTTAGGATCAAGAGATATCGCATTTATTACTTCTGCATATGAACAATTACTTTATCGTTATTTCCATTATTGTAACGACATTTCATTTTCCGCTGCGTACTCAATAAAGTTAAATTTTCTCATTTAGTATTGTTCTCGTATTATAATATGTTGGTTTATTTGATATTAGTAACGTTTCTTCCAGACCCTATTGGGAGGACGTTACAGATTGGTATCAGAGCATAACCAGGCTGTTATAGAGAACCAGGATTGCATTTTTATGTGTGCCTTACTTGCTAGCTAGGGTGCCTTAGCAATCTAGGAAACTATAACCTTTCCTGACTTACACTTAAAGCACTTAGGATTGCCTTATAATCTTAACAATCATGCTTTACCAAACTTGACTTAAAGATTCTAATCAAAGTCTCTTTCCTAATGTAGGACTACAACTTTTCTTGACCATAGTGCCTTTAATTGTTGAATTTAACTGTTAAATGCTACACTATACTTTAGAAACTTTACTTATCTTAGAATGCTGAGCTAATCTAAGAACTCTGTTCACTTTCCTGAGTACTATCCAATTACACCACCGCATCTAAATGCGACACAATGATTTCAGAAATTCTTGACATTCATAAGTCATCTATCATGGTTATGTGTATTACATATGTATTACATGAAATATTATCCATGATTTTGAAACTCTTATAATTGTTACTACTCACACACAAACGTATATAACTCCCTGTTATATCACGTACCTATATGCCTTATGCCTTTATGCATCGGTTTGTGAATCGAAAAATGTCATTGGGTTATCACAGTATACGAATTGAAAGTCTTTAATCAAAAGATTATTAGATTACATACTTATCACTTTATGATCTCGACACGTCATACTGCCATTATTAAAGTATAGACACATCATATCTTATTATATCTTATCGTATCTATCCCAATAGATTTTGTCTAACACTTTTCCTAAATTCTCTCCGTAAATTACGGAAATCTTTTTACTATATACACGTATTCGAGGAGACGAATATATCATCCAGTATTCAACACTAATCTCATATCAAAAACCCTAATTCCAAACACATAATATGGATTCCTCGAACTCTTCGAGCTCCAATGGCAGCGTAACCGGAATGAACCAACCAATCAGCCATCATCTATTTTGGATGAATTGGGGATGGGTTCGTAGTAAACTTAATCAATGGAGACAAGAAGAAGGTGATCCCTTCCACCAACCGAATTCACCTCTTGGTGAAGAACCTGAAGCACTTACTGGCGAACCCGTTCGGAACACTATTTTCACCCTCATTTCCAGGATATCCAGTCACGAATATATAATATCTAAAATTTTAGATCTTATTCATCCACTTGTCCGAACCGCCAATCATCCCGGAATAATAGAAGAAGTCAACGAGCTTCGCGCTCGAGTAGTGGCTCTGGAGAATATGGTGCGAAACCTACGAACACCAGCAGCAGCACCAGCAGCATAACCAGTACCACCAGTACCATCGGCATCACCACCAACATCACCACCAACATCACCAGCTTCACCAACGACAACATCCGCATTCCACGCCTCAACATCACACTCAGTACCTCAAACATTAACATCATACGCCCCATAGATACCAAGGAATATTAGTAATAATGAGTTAAGATGTATTGACTCATTCTTCCTGAAGAATTACATATGTATACTTTATATATATGGATTGGAACAATAATAAATCTTTTCGTACTAAGCTATTACGTGTGAATCTTAACTAGTATGTACTACATGGTTAATTCATATCACAATATGCTATGATGTACATCTTTTGTTAATAACTTAACAATCGTTAATCATTGCTTCAATACAATAAACTCCATTTCGTAATAAATCAAGTGTATTACTCAAATACATGATTGATTGTATACTTTAATTTTCGATGTACTCGAAACTTTCTAGAAAATATCATTAGTGCCTTATGAATTTCACAAGAATTCCAAGAGCACCAACATCATATACCGAAGTATATCAATAACAATGAAAGATGAAGTATTAATTCATAACTTCATTAGCGAAATATTTCACGACAATTATGAAATCTCTAAGGTTTTGGAGATTATTTATTCTCGTTTCAACAACAAATCAAATGAGTTTAATATTATATTAGCTCATTAAAACCATGATTACATCTGAAGAATACATATATGAACGTATATCTTCTCTTTTGTACAAACTGTTAATTGTAAAAAAATATTTTAACGGGTAGGTAAAACCCGAGAGATATTCATATCTCATATAAATATGTTACATTGTACATTTTTCCATTCTGATTCAGCAGTTGTTAACTATACTACTTACATTCACATGATATATGTATATGTTCACCAAAGAAAAACCATTTTCATACAAATTCAATTACATACTCTGATTTTGACATATCGGAACTTAAGTAAAGCTTTAGCAAGTGTTATCTTCCTAAAGATCACTACATTCATGAATTATATTCATTCGTATTCTATGATGAATTATCAAATCAAACCACCGAACATACCATTCCTTACTTTTGAAAATCACAACATTTCTTCGTCAACCGTTAGATCCATTGATGGATGCATCTTACGCTTAAACACTTCAAATTCAAAATTCTTGAAAACATCCTTTGAATCTTGACGATCGCAATCAGCGTTTAATCATCTAAAAATGAAATTTCTTGAAACCATCTCGGATTGATAACCGATGATTCAAATATGGCTGCATTAAATGCAGAGGAAACAGAAAAATTGTAGATGGTCTTAAGGGCCAACAGTTTGATAATAAAGAATGGTACGTTGGAAAAGCTCAAAAGAAAATTTTGAACTGAAAAACGGATTGAGCTAACCATGGAGGAGACCAAGGACAAATACAAGGGCCAAACCCTATATTCAAATAATCCAGGTAATTCTGGATCCGGTGAAATCTTTAGAGAATATCTTGCTCCGAAGTCATGTTAAAAGCTTGCGGAAAGTTTTTCTTCATCAACTTTCAAACTTAGAAATTCCAAAATATCATCATAAATATCCTCTATATTTCGAAAGATATCTTCATAACGATTCATGTCTGCAATTAAGTATCTCTTTGCGATATCTTTATAAAGGAAACTGTTTTAGTTTCTATATTCTGTAAAATTCGAGTTTAAATTATAAATGCTTTGAAGAAGTGTTGGGAATTGAAGCATGAGTTAGTATAATATAATGACGTCAGGCCAACGTGATTATATTACAGTAAGTCATGCTAAGTTTTTAATGGAAGATGATGATTCATAGATTTTATAATCATCATTTTCCATATTACACGACTCTTACATTCTATTTAACCTCTAAACATATCAAGAAAATATTTTTCTTGATGATTCGGTCTTTTCCGGATATTCTGGTAATATGACAAATCAAATCGTGCTATTACCTTTCCTTTCTACTTTATATATTATGATCATTCAAAACTTCATACCTATGAATTCTGGACCATTACTCGCTTGACTTGAAGTCGGGAAGAAGAAACAAAAGCATAAAGCTCCGACATATAAGGGAAAATATAAAGCCCAATAACGACTCCAAAATTACAAACCGTGTATATCAATGCGTATAGCAATATAAAGACACGGGATAATTAAAAACACTATAACCCCAAGAGCATAGTAGAAGTAAACAGATTCCTCTGGCGGTAAAAGAAAAAGAAGAATGACTGCATAGATGGTCAATATAATAACCAGGACCAGAACTGGATTAAGCATTTTCTTAATCTTTTGGAAGTTTGAATTGAGAAAGAAAGTATAGAAGTGGTGAAGATAATGAAACGAAAGAAGCTAATTTATAGCAAAATTCCAAACACATCAATCGAGGCAAATCACCGCATTTAATCAAACAAATCTCAAAATTTCGTAAATACTGGAGAATCAAATCTTATAGATTACGAAGATTTCCTTTAATTCCTTGAATTCCGGAAATCAATCGTGACTACGTCAAAAGTTAAGGCAAACATTTAATTTTCTCATTTCACTCTTTTATGATAGCTTCATTTATACTCTTCCTATAAACGAATCGTTTTATCCATATTATTCAATAGTGATAAAACTTTATTATTTAACTTATATTCATCATTAAAATATTCTTGTTGTAAACAATGAAGATCTCTATCAAATTTCATGACTGTGATTTTCACGAACTCCTCTTTGTTTGTCTGCCCTAATATTGTGGCATAAAATGCTCAAGGTTTTAAATGAGCTCAATACTATTCATAACACATTTCATGTATCCAATTTACTGAAATGACTTGTATAACATCATCATTTTGAATGATCTTCGCATTAATGATAAAATGCACTTCGTTGAATAACCTATAGAAATCATGGAAGGAGAGGTCAAACAAACGCGTAAAAGCAATATACCTATCGTTAAAGTCCGTTGGAATTCGCGTAGAGGCCCCGAATATACCTGGGAACGCAAAGACCATATGAAACGGAAATATCCCCATCTCTTCTCAACTGCTGATGCAAACGAGGAAACTACCTAAAAACTTCGGGACGAAGTTTTCAATAACGGGGAGGTACTATAACGACCCTCATTTTTCCATTCTATATTTTTCCAATATTAAAAGCCCAAACAATATAATTAAAACTTAATGATTAAACTTTAATCAACAATTGTTAAGTGTTAAGAGTTAGAAAACATATTAATTAACTTTGTACAAAAATTGACAAGTTAATAAAAGATGAAAATAATAAACTTTTAGTCGACACTCACTGCTAATTAAAATTTATGCATTTATGTAATATTATAACTAATAACCTATAAGTAATAAATAAAAAGTGACATTTATATAAATAATAAAACAATTGGGAACTAAATATATACAAGTCATGAATTAGTAAAAAGAAAATAATACTTATAATGTAGTAAATGTAAAAATAATAATAATAATAATAATAATAATAATAGTAATAATAATGAGACTAAAAAAATCTTACATCCTTATGTTGACTAAAAATAAAGTGTAAACTAGTACATCCTTATGTTGACTAATTATAAACTAGTACCACCTATTGTTGACTAAAAATTATAAAACAAAATAAAATCATTAATTAGAACATCCTTATGTTGACTAACACTCTAATACTTGCACTATATAAACACCTAGTTTCTCATTCACAAATCACACCAAAATCCTCTCTCAAAAACAATCTCTCCCTCTCCCTCTCTTGTGGTATTCGGATCTTCAAGCTTGTTCTTCGTGTTCTTCAAGAATCTTCAAGGAGTTCTTCAAGATTTTCAAGGCTTTGATCTTCCATTTTCATCGTGTTCATCTTTTCTTTGTTAATTATCTTGAATCTTCAAAGGTATAACATAAACCCTAAACTATTTACATAAACTTTGATCTTTGATAATTCATATTCATATTATAAACTTGTTATTCATAAGTATATACATAAACACACCTAGATTTATATATACATATATACATGTAAAAAAAATATTTATATATACATATATATACACATATATATACGAATTATATATACATATACATATTAAAACCTTAAACCCTAATTACACCTAAACTATAATTCTTAAACCCTAATTAATTAAACTCTAAACATTTATGAAACCCTAGGACATTAATTACTAAACCCTAGTTATTAATTACTACTTTAATTAAGTAACCCTAATTAATGAAACCCTAATACTACTTATACTAGTACTTAACATGTATACACTATTACTATTACTAGCACCTATAACCTACTAATTATATTGTAGCACAAAAACATTTTGGGATATGTATTAGAGATGTATAGATCTTCGAACTTTCTTGACGAATGGTTTCTACGAGATTCTAGGCAGAGGGTTTGGATTTCCGATTTAAAGGGTCCTATGGCTCAAGCCCCTAGATCTAAATTAGCCATTCGAAGGGAAAGGGGTGATTGGAAGCTTATCTAATACGGCAAGTATCCTAAAATGGAAACAATCATAAAAGTAGAAACTCTCTAGTCATAGAAACTTAGTAAAATAAGAAACTTTCTAAAAATAGAAACTTTATAAAAATAGTAACTTACTAGGAATAGAAACTTAGTAAAACAAACTATACTTAAACACATACTTAAACTTAAACATGGGCAAAACACTTAACTACTCTTAAATGTCAATAGGTTGACTTTCCTGCTCACTCGTTCAACTCTTTATTCCGAGGAATAACTCTCTCTCTACTTACTAAGGTGAATTTCATAGCCCCACTTTTTACTATTTCATTACTGTTTTGAAACTATGGGGTGAGACACATGCTTGCTTTTAAATTTTTAACATGCAATATTTTAATAACTGTTTTACAATATTTATATACGTGAATTTCATAGCCCCACTTTTTACTATTTCATTACTGTTTTGAAACTATGGGGTGAGACACATGCTTGCTTTTAAATTTTTAACATGCAATATTTTAATAACTGTTTTACAATATTTATATACGTGAATTTCATAGCCCCACTTTTTACTATTTCATTACTGTTTTGAAACTATGGGGTGAGACACATGCTTGCTTTTAAATTTTTAACATGCAATATTTTAATAACTGTTTTACAATATTTATATACGTGAATTTCATAGCCCCACTTTTTACTATTTCATTACTGTTTTGAAACTATGGGGTGAGACACATGCTTGCTTTTAAATTTTTAACATGCAATATTTTAATAACTGTTTTACAATATTTATATACGTGAATTCATAGCCCCACTTTTTACTGTTTCATAACTGTTTTATAACTTTTGGGGTGAGAATACATGCACAACTTTTATAACTATTTTACACGTATTAACTATTAAACTGTGATATGTTGGGCTATGACCAGCAAGCCCCCAACCGATAAGTATAAACGATAACTTGTTACGGGGTAAACTTGAAAGTCTAGTCTAAATATCAGTACTTACACGTATCAACTATTAAACTGTAATATGTTGGGCTATGACCAGCAAGCCCCCAACTGACAAGTATAAACGATAACTTGACACGGGGTAAACTTGAAAGTCTAGTATAAATATAAGTACCAACTGTTAAAACTATGCTATACCCGGCTACGTCCGACTAAGTCCCTACAGTGATATTTTTAAGTGCTGCGGCATGCTTATTTATTGGGGGTAGGCCTATCGGGAGTAACGTCCCCGATACATTTGACTCAGTCTTTGTATTACTTGATAATGAAATTTAAACCGACAAGGACAGACACAACTTGTCATGGGGCAAACTTGAACGTTTAGTCTAAATATCACGCACTGGCATAACTTTTGGATCTGCGAGATCTACTTTTTGATCCTGCGGGAGATCAACTTTACAACTAAATCTTGTGGTCTAAAAACAACGATAACTACTTTTGTTAAACCTATGAACTTCACTCAACCTTTTTGGTTGACACTTTAGCATGTTTTGTCTCAGGTGCTGTTTGATTCAAGCTTTCTTATCTACTACTTATGTGATGCTACTTGGACTTAGGATCAAGAGATATCGCATTTATTACTTCTGCATATGAACAATTACTTTATCGTTATTTCCATTATTGTAACGACATTTCATTTTCCGCTGCGTACTCAATAAAGTTAAATTTTCTCATTTAGTATTGTTCTCGTATTATAATATGTTGGTTTATTTGATATTAGTAACGTTTCTTCCAGACCCTATTGGGAGGACGTTACAGATTGGTATCAGAGCATAACCAGGCTGTTATAGAGAACCAGGATTGCATTTTTATGTGTGCCTTACTTGCTAGCTAGGGTGCCTTAGCAATCTAGGAAACTATAACCTTTCCTGACTTACACTTAAAGCACTTAGGATTGCCTTATAATCTTAACAATCATGCTTTACCAAACTTGACTTAAAGATTCTAATCAAAGTCTCTTTCCTAATGTAGGACTACAACTTTTCTTGACCATAGTGCCTTTAATTGTTGAATTTAACTGTTAAATGCTACACTATACTTTAGAAACTTTACTTATCTTAGAATGCTGAGCTAATCTAAGAACTCTGTTCACTTTCCTGAGTACTATCCAATTACACCACCGCATCTAAATGCGACACAATGATTTCAGAAATTCTTGACATTCATAAGTCATCTATCATGGTTATGTGTATTACATATGTATTACATGAAATATTATCCATGATTTTGAAACTCTTATAATTGTTACTACTCACACACAAACGTATATAACTCCCTGTTATATCACGTACCTATATGCCTTATGCCTTTATGCATCGGTTTGTGAATCGAAAAATGTCATTGGGTTATCACAGTATACGAATTGAAAGTCTTTAATCAAAAGATTATTAGATTACATACTTATCACTTTATGATCTCGACACGTCATACTGCCATTATTAAAGTATAGACACATCATATCTTATTATATCTTATCGTATCTATCCCAATAGATTTTGTCTAACACTTTTCCTAAATTCTCTCCGTAAATTACGGAAATCTTTTTACTATATACACGTATTCGAGGAGACGAATATATCATCCAGTATTCAACACTAATCTCATATCAAAAACCCTAATTCCAAACACATAATATGGATTCCTCGAACTCTTCGAGCTCCAATGGCAGCGTAACCGGAATGAACCAACCAATCAGCCATCATCTATTTTGGATGAATTGGGGATGGGTTCGTAGTAAACTTAATCAATGGAGACAAGAAGAAGGTGATCCCTTCCACCAACCGAATTCACCTCTTGGTGAAGAACCTGAAGCACTTACTGGCGAACCCGTTCGGAACACTATTTTCACCCTCATTTCCAGGATATCCAGTCACGAATATATAATATCTAAAATTTTAGATCTTATTCATCCACTTGTCCGAACCGCCAATCATCCCGGAATAATAGAAGAAGTCAACGAGCTTCGCGCTCGAGTAGTGGCTCTGGAGAATATGGTGCGAAACCTACGAACACCAGCAGCAGCACCAGCAGCATAACCAGTACCACCAGTACCATCGGCATCACCACCAACATCACCACCAACATCACCAGCTTCACCAACGACAACATCCGCATTCCACGCCTCAACATCACACTCAGTACCTCAAACATTAACATCATACGCCCCATAGATACCAAGGAATATTAGTAATATATAGATAGAGCCGAATTAAGAGTAATACATAGGTTTTTAGCTAACGGTGATGGCTCTATCTATATCCAAATAAGAGTAATTTCCCCCTTTGAAACGGTGATGGCTTGTCATTTGACTCCACACACCGTGTGTATCAAAATTTTCATCTATCTTTCTACCGTTTAGTATCAACCCTCTACAATCGGCAGATGCTAACTCCTCAGGCGTATATATACGTAAAGCCTGAGCCATGTCCAGTAAAGACATGTGGCGCATCGAACCGCCTAACAAAAATCTAATAAAAGAACGATCGGTTAAACTAGCTACCCGATCATTCAACTCTATACTACACAACAATTCTTCACACCATACTTTATATACAGGTCTACGCATGGTGAATAAACGTACCCAGTCATTAAAAGTAGAATTACCATACCTCTGTACAAGTAATTCCCTAATTGGCCCGGCCAATTCTACAGCTTCTAAGGGTCCCCATTCTATGACCTTCGGTACCTCAACAACCTTAGAATGAAGAGTATGCAAACCCCTTTGATATTTTGGATAATCTATCCAAAGTCTGTCAAATCTCAGGTTCGGGTGCAACTCTTCCAAGTGCATATCAGAAAAGGTCATGACTGGATGAGGTATATCCTGCTTGTAGTAGTTATCCACCTCCTGTTGTTCCACATTCTCAGCAGGAGCATTGCGGGCTTGGGATGAAGATTCACCCCTTTCAGTCTGCAAAACACATCAAACACAATTTTTGTGCATCCAAATATGCATTAGTGTCAGCAAAATCATCAATCAAAATAATTACAATGACATTATCAATTTATATTAAACTTAAGCTTATTTTCACATTTTTATCAAATCTACACTTTTTCAAATAAGCATATACGAAAATGTTTGCCAAGTTCATAAGCATTCAACTCAAATAACATGTCAAAATAATCATTACTAGCAATTAAACAAGTTTCAAATGGCATTATCTTTCAAAAATCAAGTTCATGAATTTTAGACTTGAAAAAGTCCACTTTAATTCTCAAAATCATGTTTAGGCTCAAAGTTTAGATCATTTAACTACCTAAACATGTTACACTACTTAATTTAGCAATAATTCATGACAAAAATCGGCCATAACATGTTTATATCAAATAGCCCCAAATTTGCTCAAGAACACAAACCCTAGATTATTCAAAATTTGAAGTTTAAGGCTTCTAATCATGTTAAACAGCATCAATCTTGGTTATACAAGCATAATACATAAACAATTTAAGCCTAATTACACTAAAAAGCATCAAAATCAAATTGGGGAAAAAATTGCTCAAGAACACTATTTTCGGATTAAATGGTGTTTAGGTGTAGAAATTTACCGTTTTTCTTGAGTAATTCCTAGATAGCATCCTTCTCAACATGATTTTACTAAAAAATTTGGTGATTAACGGTTAAAAATTGTGATTTTGGGGGTGTTTTTGGTGTATTTTCGCGCAGTATTTCGCTGTGTTTTTGAGTTTTGGGTTGTGTGGACTGAAACTGATCGTTCAGCTCTTTTTTTTTTTTCTGATTTTCGGTCCTCCGCGACTCGCGGTGAAATACCCTTCAAACTCCGCGACTCGCGGAGTTTGCTTTTTTTTTTTTTTTTTTATAATCTTTAACTTATTAAAACAATTAAGTAATTAATTTTAAAATTTTGTTTCCCTTGTTATTTAGGACGAGGTCGTTTTGGATCGATGTCCTAGTCTGTCCCTCGACAAAATTTTAAAATTTGTCTTTTTGTAGCGATTGTTTTAAAAGCTAAGATTTTTGGTTTTTTAATGTTTTTGGCATACTTTAAATCAATAAGATTAAAAATAATGATAATAAAAGTTCTCGTCCCTCCCTTGGGTAAAGCAATTTCGGTTCAAAGACCTAGTCTTCAACTTACGACGAATTTTAAAAATCATATTTTTAACTTAATGAGATAAAGTAAATTTTTGTTTTTAAATTCACACAACTTAAATATAAAATTCAAAATTTATATTAAAAATTCACACCAAACTTAAAATTTAAAATGCATAAAATTAAAATTTTATATTTTAAAAATTAAAAATTCACACCAAACTTAATTTTAAAAATTCATATTATAAATTCACACCAAACTTATATTAATTTTTCAAATATTTACAATTTTAAAAATATTGTTTTACAAAGTTTACAATATTAATTTAAGATTTAAATATTAATTTTAAAAACATGGTAAAAATAAAATTAAAAATCTTTTTGTCTTTTTATCTCACTTTAATCAATCAAATATTATCAAAAATATGCGCCCCTCTTTTCGGTAAAGTAATTTCGGTTCCAAAACCTAATTTAACTCATGACGAATTTTTGAAATATTTTGGGTTGATTGTTTAAAGATATTTATACCTTAAGAATAAACGTTAAATTTCGCAGTGATGTAATAAATTTTTGAATGATATCAATAATTTCGGTCGCCAAACCTAATTTTATTCAATACCAATTTAATACTTTTTAGCGAACAAATTAGCGTTTATTATCAAAAGGTTAAAAATAAAAAAATAAAAAAAAAATAAAATAAAAACTGTACAAACATACCTGTGAAATAGATTTCTTAGTTATATGATCTATCCCATTCATAAGATAGTCGGTTTAATTGGTTTTCCATAGCTACATAGGCGTAACCTCGAGCATTCAGTGTCTTTTCTTCTAAACATATGAACGGTCCGTCTCTGCATAAAGTAACAAATTCGGTATTTGAATAAGTTTGATTATTTGAACATTTACCTCCATGTGACCATTTTCCGCATTTGTGACATCTTTCTAGGTGTCGTGCTCTTCTTTTCGCTGCGGATTTTGATTTTCCTTTACCAAATTGTAACTTATTATCTTCGCATCTGGATTCTTTTCTAACTCCGTCCATTCTTTCTCTGATTACTGATACTATTTCACTTGGTAGTATGTCATTATTTCTTTTAGTGATCAAAGCGTGTAGCATTAGACCATGGTTTAGTTCACAGGCAGTCTTCATTTTGTAAAAACCTAAAAAAATAAAAATTCAGAATGGGGGGAGAAGACTAGTTCTTTAGGGTCTGCTAGGGAAAGACCATTCGGGTTCCATTTTCGAGAACTATATGAAAACAGACAATCTAACTCTAACAGAAATACATATTATTCTTTAAAGACTTGATTCTTCCCACACTTAGTTAGCTGTGGTGTCGAAATTGTGATTAACTTCGTTGTCGACTTCCATCGGACCATGTATGTAATGTTTAACTCTGTGACCATTAACTTTAAATTCAATCCCATTTGAATTTATCAATTCTATCATTTTTTATGGGAAAACTCTTTTGACTATGAATGGTCCAGACCATATTGATTTCAATTTTTCAGGAAATAGCTTGAATCGTGAATTGAAAAGAAGAACTCTGTCTCCTTCTTTAAATTCTTTTGAACTTCTGATTCTTTTATCATGCCATTTCTTCATTCTTTCTTTATAGATTAACGAATTTTCGTATGCTTCATGTCTTAATTCTTCTAATTCGTTTAGTTGACTTAATCGTAGACGTCCAGCTTCATGTAAATCAAGATTACATAATTTCAAAGCCCAAAATGCTTTGTGTTCAATTTCTACTGGAAGATGACATGCTTTTCCATAAACAAGTCTAAAAGGTGTGGTTCCAATTGGAGTTTTGTAGGCTGTTCTAAAAGCCCAGAGTGCATCCTCCAATTTAATGGACCATTCCTTCGGATTTGATCCTACGGTTTTCTCTAGAATACGTTTTAAAGCTCGGTTGGTATTTTCAACTTGTCCACTTGTTTGTGGATGATATGCGGTGGAGATTTTATGAGTTACTCCATATCTTTTAAGAACTTTCTCAAGTTGATTATTACAGAAATGAGTACCCCGATCACTTATTAAAGCTTTTGGTGTTCCAAACCTTGCAAAAAGACGTTTTAAAAAGTTGACTACAACTCGTGCATCGTTAGTTGGGAGAGCTTGTGCTTCCGCCCATTTAGATACATAATCAATGGCTACGAGTATATATAGATTATTATGAGATTTTGAAAATGGACCCATAAAGTCAATACCCCAAATGTCAAATACTTCACATACTTGGATGACATTTTGTGGCATTTCATCACGTTGACTTATTTTTCCGGCCCTTTGACATGCATCACAGGATTTGCAAAGAAGGTGTGCGTCTTTGTAAATTGTAGGCCAATAGAATCCAGCTTCATAAACTTTTCTTTCTGTTAGTTGAGGCCCATAATGCCCTCCTGTTGGTCCTGTGTGACAATGGTTTAATATTTTACTAGCTTCATCTCCAAATACACATCGGCGTATTATCCCATCGGGACAACTTTTAAACAGATGTGGATCTTCCCAGAAATAGTGTTTTATATCACTGAAGAATTTCTTTCGTCTTTGGTACGATAATCCTTTTTCAAGAAATCCACAAACTAAGTAGTTTGCATAGTCTGCAAACCATGGGATTTCATTATAATCTATCTTCAATAGATATTCATCAGGAAAGTTATCTTGTATGGCCGATTCATTTAGAACTTCTAACTCAGGATTTTCAAGACGAGAAAGATGATCAGCGGCGAGATTTTCTGCTCCTCTTTTATCTCGGATTTCAATATCAAACTCTTGTAAGAGTAAGATCCAACGGATTAATCTTGGTTTAGCATCTTGTTTTGAAAATAGGTATCTAAGAGCAGAATGGTCGGTATAGACCACCGTTTTTGCTAGAACGAGATATGATCGAAATTTGTCAAAAGCAAAGACAATAGCAAGGAGTTCTTTTTCAGTAGTTGTATAGTTCGTTTGTGCTCCTTGTAACGTCTTACTAGCATAATATATAGGTTGAAATCGTTTTTCAATCCTTTATCCTAAAATGGCTCCCATTGCAAAATCACTTGCATCGCACATTAGTTCAAATGGTAGATTCCAATTTGGTGTTATCATGATCGGCGCATTAGTGAGTTTTTCTTTAAGAATATTAAAAGATTTGATACACTCATCTGAAAAGATGAATGGAGCATCCTTTTCTAGGAGTTTATTCATAGGAGCGGCAATTTTAGAAAAATCTTTTATGAAACGTCGGTAAAAACCGGCATGCCCTAGAAAACTCCTAACTCCTCTAACATTGGTGGGATGTGGAAGTTTAGCAATTACATCTACTTTAGCTCTATCCACTTTAATTCCTTCTTTTGAAATTTTATGTCCAAGAACGATGCCTTCTTTAACCATGAAATGGCATTTCTCCCAATTAAGTACTAGATTTGATTTTTCGCATCTAATTAGCATTCGTTCCAGATTAACTAGACATGATTTAAATGTATCTCCGAAGACTGAAAAGTCATCCATGAATACTTCCATGCATTCTTCTATCATGTCGTGAAAAATCGCCATCATACACCTTTGAAAGGTTGCAGGGGCGTTGCAAAGTCCAAATGGCATGCGTTTGTAAGCAAAAGTACCATAAGGGCACGTGAATGTGGTTTTCTCTTGGTCCTCGGGTGCTATTGGAATTTGAAAATATCCGGAAAATCCATCTAGAAAACAATAGTAACTATTTCCGGCTAATCTTTCCAACATTTGATCTATGAAAGGTAAGGGAAAGTGATCTTTTCTGGTGGCATCATTTAATTTTCTATAATCAATACACACACGTCATCCTGTTACAGTCCTAGTAGGAATAAGCTCATTTTTCTCATTTGTAATGACAGTCATGCCACCCTTCTTAGGTACGCATTGAACTGGGCTTACCCATGGACTATCAGAAATTGGATATATCAAACCTGCATCTAGCAGTTTAATAATCTCTTTCTTAACTACATCTTGCATATTAGGATTTAGTCTTCGTTGGCGTTGTACATACGTTTTATGACCTTCTTCCATAAGGATTTTATGTGTGCAATATGAAGGACTTATTCCTTTAATATCATGAATCTTCCATGCAATGGCTGGTTTATGAGCTTTCAACATAGAAATGAGTTGTGATTTCTCATTTTCGGTAAGAGAAGACGATATTATTACAGGTAATTCAGATTCACCATGTAAATAAGCGTATTCCAAATGGTTTGGAAGTGGTTTTAACTCTAATTTCGGAGGTTCTTCTATCGATGATTTATATCGATATCTGTCTTCTTCTTTTAGCATTTGAATTTCTTCTGTTGTTGGTTCATATCCATTAGCTATAAGTGTGGCTAACATTTCAGCTTCATCAATTGGTTCATTACCTTCTCCTAAAGAACATTCTCCTGTTCCTTGTAATTCTGGAAATTCTTCTAATAATTCTGCATGTGCATCTATAGTTTGAATATAATAACATGTATCATCTGCAGATTGTGGTTGATGTATTGCTCTATCAACTGAAAAGGTAACACTCTCATCCTCTATACTTAGGGTCAATTTCTTACCGAACACGTCTATCATTGCTTTAGCCGTGTTTAAGAATGGTCTTCCTAATATGAGAGGAACTTGAGAATCTTCTTCCATGTCCAGAACAACAAAATCTACTGGAAATACTAAAGTACCAACTTTAACTAGCATGTTCTCCATTATCCCTCTAGGATATTTTATTGATCTATCGGCTAGTTGTATGCTTATTCTTGTTGGTTTCAATTCTCCAAGGTCTAGTTTAGCGTATAGTGAATACGGCATTAGATTTATACTAGCACCTAAGTCTGCCAATGCTTCTATTGAACTAAGACTACCCAGAAAACATGGAATTGTGAAACTTCCTGGATCAGATAATTTTTCTGGTATCTTATTCAACAACACTGCTGAACAATTAGCATTCATAGTAACAGCCGAGAGTTCTTCCATTTTCTTTCTATTTGAAATTAGATCTTTCAAGAATTTAGCATATCTAGGCATTCCTGAAATCACATCAATGAAAGGAAGATTTACATTTATCTGTTTAAACATATCCAAAAATTTGGATTGCTCGGCTTCAAGTTTCTCTTTCTTCATTTTACTCGGGTAAGGAAGTGGTGGTTGGTATGGTTTAACATAAGGTTTAGCCTTAACTGTGTTATCTTCATTAACCTTTTCAACTACCGGTTCTTTTTCCTTATCTTGATCAGGTTGTGGTTCTTGTGGAGTAGGAATAGTATCATCAGAGGTTACAGGTATTTCTGGTGGTTTAAGTGTTGTACCACTTCTTGTGGTAATAGCTTTAGCTGTTTCATTCCGGGGGTTAGCATTTGTATCACTAGGTAGACTTCCCGGTTTTCTTTCACCTATTAACCTTGCTAGGTTACTTACTTCTTGTTCCAGATTTTGAATAGAAGCTTGTTGATTTCTAAATGCTTGAGCATTTTGTTCATTGGTTTGTTTTTGAGATGTGAAAAACTGCGTTTGAGTTTCAACTAGCTTCGTCATCATATCTTCTAAATTCGGCTTTTTATCATCGGTTTGTTGTGGTGGTTTGTTTTGAAAATTAGGTCTTTGCTGATTGTAAGTATTATTGGATACTTGTTGATTGCTAGGACCTTGTTGGTTGTTGTATGGAATATTTCAGTTATAACTCTGGTTTTGATTGTAAATCGGTCTTGGCGGTTGATAATTATTCTGATAATTATTTTCAGGCCTTTGGTTTATGTATGAAATATTCTCTCTTTGTTCCATTGTTAATTCAATACTGAGACAATCTTTTGTCAAATGTGGTCCTCCACACTGCTCACAACTAATTCGTATTGAGTGAATATCCTTAGTCATCTTTTCCATTCGTCTTTCCACAGCATCTATCTTTGCGAAAATGGAATCTAAGTCATGGCTAGAATCGGCTCTAGCTGCTTTAGATGATCTAACGATATCTTTTTCTTGGTGCCACTCATGTGAGTGGGAAGCAGTGTTATCAATAATTTTGTAAGCATCAGTTTCGGTTTTCTTCATAATAGAACCACCAGCTGCTATATCTATGTCTTTTCTTGTAGTGATGTCGCATCCTTGGTAGAATATTTGTACTATTTGACAGGTGTCTAAACCATGTTGCGGACATCCTCTTAACAACTTTCCATATCTTGTCCATGCCTCATATAGAGTTTCATTTGGTTTCTGTGTAAACGTAACAATTTCTGCTTGAAGTCTTACGGCTTTAGATGCATGAAAGAATTGTTTAAGAAATTTGTCAACTAAAACATCCCATGTATCAATCGCCCCTTCAGGTAACGATTCCAACCAATCTTTGGCTTCTCCCTTTAAAGTCCAGGGAAATAACATGAGATATATCTGTTCATCCTCCACTTCTCTTATTTTAAATAGTGTGCAGATCCTATTAAAGGTACGTAAATGTTCATTTGGATCTTCCTTCGGCGCACCACTAAATTGGCATTGATTAGTCACCATGTGTAGAATTTGTCCTTTGATTTCATAATCTGGCGCATTAATGTCTGGATGAGTAATTGCGTGACCTTGGCCAGTGCGTTTAGCTCTCATTCGGTCTTCCATACTTAAAGGTTCCAGATTCTCCATAATTGAATTTGTTGAATCGGAATCACTAGAGGATTCAGATTTAATGGTTCGTTCCTCAACAATCTCTGTTTGAATGATTGGTGGTTCCGGAGGAAAGTTTAATGGTTCAGGATCTACGAACCGTTCCTGAATATTCTCCGGATTCTCAATTGTGAGGTTGGGTTCAAAAAATGGATTATCGGAAATTTGAACTGAAGTACTTGGTCGACTGGATGACGATTCTAAAGAAAAATCAACGGCGGTTATATTTGCTAAATGTCTTGATCTAGTTACAGGTGGTGAACGTACAAAAGGTGGTGATCGTCTTGCTCGGTGCATTCACTGAATATCCTATTAGTTTTTAAAAGGAAAGAAAAATTATAATAAGTTATCCAATTAATAGACTTTTGATGTCGAACGAGGTGTATATAAAATAGTTTATATTTTACTAGGAAATACTATTAAATACGATACAATTTTACACAAGATATTTATTTATTTATAGAATGGATATACTTAAACCTTGCTACAACACTTATAGGCAGTGTACCTAATCGTACAGTAGTGTAGTTTTTAGTAAGTCCGGTTCGTTCCACAGGGAAATCTTTAAACAAAGCTCAACGCTATATTAGTTTACTTTTATAAAAATACAAATATATATATAAGTGATATTATTATTATAAAGGGGGGTTTTTACCGTTTAATGACCGGTTTGTCGATTTTAAAACTTTAGTCGCAGTTAAAACCTAATGTAAAATATAAAATAAATACAAGACTTAAATTAAAGCGTAAAGTAAATAACGATAATGAAATTGCGAATAAAAATGCGATAAAATAAAATTACGATAATTAAAAGGTACGATAATTAAAAGTGCGATTAAATAAAATAACAATAAATAAAAGTGCGATAATTAGAAGTGCAATTAAATATAAAATAAAGGAAATTAAATATGAAATAAAAGAATTATGCTTATTTAAACTTCCGTAATCATGATGTTTGACGTGTTGATTTTAGTTTTATGCCCATGGGTTAATTGTCCTTTGTCCTGGATTATTCAATATGTCCGTCTGGTTTTTGTCCATAACAGTCCATCAGTCATAAATATAAATTGCAAGTGTCCTTGTCAAATTATTATTATACCCGAAGATAAATATTCCAACTAATTGGGGATTCGAATTGTAACAAGGTTTTAATGCTTTGTTTAATGAATACACCAGGTTATCGACTGCGTGTAAACCAAGGTTTTACTACTTTGTTAACAATTACACCAATTACCCTTGAATGTAATTTCACCCCTATTTTAATTATTCTAGTGGCTATTAATCCATTCCCGTGTCCGGTTAAATGAACGATTATTCGTACATATAAATACCCCGCCCATCGTGTCCGATCGAGTTTATATGGTAATTTATAGGGACGCCCAATTGTAAATCTTTATATTAACATTAACAAACTTTCATTTAGTTAAACAAATATAAAGCCCATTAATAGCCCATAGTCTAGTTTCCACAAGTGTCGTTCTTTTGTCCAAACCCCAATTATGGTACAAAGCCCAATTACCCAATTTTAGTAATTAGCCCAACATCATGATTACTTCGTTTTAAATAAGCATAATAATAACTTAGCTACGAGACATTAATATAAAAAGGTTGAACATAACTTACAATGATTAAAAATAGCGTAGCGTTACACGGACAGAATTTCGACTTACACCCTTACAACATTCGCTAACATACCCTTATTATTAGAATTATAATTAAAATTAAAATATAAATTATAAATATAAATATATTTACGTATGAAGAGGAAGAGAAAAAAAGATGATGATTTTGATCAGAATTCGGGTTGCTTTATAGCCAGGGTTGAAAATTGGGGCTCCGCGACTCGCGGCAAAATGCCCTTAAAACTCCGCGAGTCGCGGAGATATATTTACAGCTCACACCCTTGGAGTTTCCTGCTGCCGACGGTTTTTAATATATATATATAATATATATATAATTAATATAATTAATTATATATTATATTATATTTATATATATAGTTAACTTGTAATTTTTAGTCCGTTGCGTCGAGCGTTAAGAGTTGACTCTGGTCCCGGTTCCGGATTTTCGAACGTCCTCGCGTACAATTTAATATCTTGTACTTTGTGTTTTGAATCTTGTACTCTTGTGATTTCGAGACGTTTCTTATCAATAATTGGAACCTTTTTGATTGTCTTTTGTTCTTTTGAGCTTTTTGGTCGTTTGCGTCTTCAAATCGTCGAATCTGTCTTCTGTCTTCACCTTTTATTATTTAAACGAATATCACTTGTAAATAGAACCATTGCAACTAAAAGCTTGTCTTTCTTGAGGAATAATGCTATGAAATATATGTTCGTTTTTAGCATTATCAACTTTTCCGATTTTGCCCACGTTTCGAATAGCCAAAAGATGCAGCAGAGGGGCAGGATTCGTTTGGTCTCAATATAATTGAGGACTGTTTGGCTCCAATAACCCGGTCCACGTACAAATTCAACTATTACTACGAACCAGAAAATTTTGATGTCTATTAATTTAACCACTTAAAATAAATTTTCGTAAGTTTAAGAAATTTAGATAAGAAGTAGAATAAAAATCTATGTCCTAAAACTAGAAAAGCGAGAAATAAGAAAGAAAAAGAGTTCGTCGGAAAAATGTTGAAAAAGAAAAATGGTTGAAAAATAAAAGGTGACGGAAAAATAAAAGAAACTTATAAAAACTTAAAAATACTTGACTAACCTAACCTTATTACTACAACTAACTTAAAATTATAATCGCAAATTGAGATTACTAATTGGAATGATAATTGGTACATAGTAAAAGGTGTCTAAAAATATTAAAGCTTACAGGAAAAACTAAATCCCAAATGGAAATAACTTAAAAAGAAACTAAAACTTAAAAAGGCGTCGCAAAATTCTAAAGTACCTAAATCTTAGTCTAAAGAAAAAGCACTTAAGGAATTCTACGGCAAAACTAAAAATCTAGGAGTAAAAATAACTATGGCAAAAACTAAGTTTAAAACTAAATATGAGCGAAAAATACAAATATTACGCTAAAACGATTAAAAAGGGACAAAATATAAAAATATACATACAAAAAGTTGTAAAAATTACAATTTTTATAAAAATATTATTTTTATATTATTTATTTTTTAAAACTATTAATTTTATAATTTAATTAAACTAATTTAACTAAAATATAAATTAAATAAAACTTAAATTAAAATAAAACTAATTATAATAATAATAATAATTAGGGTTAATAATAATTATAATTAATAATAATCCGTAATAAATGCAGTTTAGGGTTTCTGTCAGTGTGTCAGAGCAGCTCCGCGACTTGCGGTATTCAAAGCTTCAAACCCCGCGACTCGCGGGGTTCAGAAATTCAACTCTGAAACAGTTTAAAATTTAAACGTTTTTTTTTTTTTTAATTTCTGTTTTTAATTTTCTGTTTTAATAAAAGTATTTATATAATAAAAACTTATATCTAAAAACTAAAATAGAAATATTTTATAATTTTATAAATAAAAATCTTAAAACTAGATTTATATATATATATATATTTTTTTATGTTTTTAAATAAAAACAAAATACTTAAATAAAACTTATGTTTTTATAAAATAAAAACAAAGAAACTTTATAAAACTTAAATATTTATCAAACTCCTAAAAATATTTATATTTATATTTTTGTTTTTCTTTTTATATTTTCGAATATTTAAAACGTTTTTTTTTTTTTACAAAAACGAATTTTAATAAAAGTAAACTAAATTTTATTTTTTTATATATTAGCGTTGCGCTTCCGGCGTTTAAGAATTTCCCCGGCAGCGGCGCCAAAAATAACTTGATGTGGTAGCGGAGTGGTATAAAATACTATTAAATTTTTGCAGGAAATACTATTAAATACGATACAATTTTACACAAGATATTTATTTATTTAGAGAACGGATATACTTAAACCTTGCTACAACACTTATAGGCAGTGTACCTAATCGTACAGTAGTGTAGTTTTTAGTAAGTCCGGTTCGTTCCACAGGGAATCTTTTTAAACAAAGCTTAACGCTATATTAGTTTACTTTTATAAAAATACAAATATATATATAAGTAATAGTATTATTATAAAGGGGGGTTTTTACCGTTTAATGACCGGTTTGTCGATTTTAAAACTTTAGTCGCAGTTAAAACCTAATGTAAAATATTAAATAAATAAAAGACTTAATTTAAAGCGTAAAATAAATAACGATAATGAAATTGCAATAAAAGTGCGATAAAATAAAATTGCGATAATTAAAAAGTACGATAATTAAAAGTGCGATTAAATAACAATAAATAAAAGTGCGATAATTAGAAGTGCAATTAAATATAAAATAAAGGAAATTAAATATGAAATAAAAGAATTATGCTTATTTAAACTTCCGTAATCATGATGTTTGACGTGTTGATTTTAGTTTTATGCCCATGGGTTAATTGTCCTTTGTCCTGGATTATTTAATATGTCCATACGGATTTGTCCATAATAGTCCATCAGTCATAAATATAAAGAGCGAAAGCCTTCGTCAAATTATTCTTATTCCCGAAGTCAAATATTCCAACTAATTGGGGATTCGAATTGTAACAAGGTTTTAATACTTTGTTTAATGAATACACCAGGTTATCGACTGCGTGTAAACCAAGGTTTTACTACTTTGTTAACAATTACACCAATTACCCTTGAATGTAATTCACCCCTGTTTCAACAAGTTTATTAACTATTAATCCAGTTCCGTATCCGGTAAAATGAATAATTATTGGTATTTATAGATATCCCGCCCACCGTACCCAGTCAAGCGTATGTGGTTATATATAAATACGTCGAATTATAAGTTTGTATATTAAATTAACAAGGTATTGTTTAGTTAATATAAAACCCATTAATAGCTCATAGTCTAATTTCCACAAGTGTCGTTCTTTTGTCCAAACCCCAATTATGGTACAAAGCCCAATTACCCAATTTTAGTAATTAGCCCAACATCATGATTACTTCGGATTAAATAAGCATAATAATAACTTAGCTACGAGACATTAATATAAAAAGGTTGAACATAACTTACAATGATTAAAAATAGCGTAGCGTTACACGGACAGAATTTCGACTTACACCCTTACAACATTCGCTAACATACCCTTATTATTAGAATTATAATTAAAATTAAAATTAAAATTAAAATATAAATATAAATTTTTACGTAGTATTATAAGAGAAGAAGAAAAAGATGATATTTTACGATCAGAATGCGCGAGCTTTATAGGGGGTTTCTGAATTTGGGGCTCCGCGACTCGCGGCATTTTTGCCTTCAAACTCCGCGAGTCGCGGAGATTGAAATTACAGCTCACAACTTTGGAGTCTTTCTCTGCCGACGGTTTTTATTTATAAATATAATATATATATAATTAATATAATTAATTATATATTATATTATATTTATATACATAGTTAACTTGTAATTTTTAGTCCGTTGCGTCGAGCGTTGAGAGTTGACTCTGGTCCCGGTTCCGGATTTTCGAACGTCCTTGCGTACAATTTTATATTTTGTACTTTGCGTTTTGAATCTTGTACTCTTGTAATTTCGAGACGTTTCTTATCAATAATTGGAACCTCTTTGATTGTCTTTTGTACTTTTGAGCTTTTTGGTCGTTTGCGTCTTCAATTCGTCGAATCTGTCTTTTGTCTTCACCTTTTATTATTTAAACGAATATTACTTTTAAATAGAACAATTGCAACTAAAAGCTTGTCTTTCTTGAGGAATAATGCTATGAAATATATGTTCGTTTTTAGCATTATCAAATATTAAATATTCAATGTATGTTAGTATATATTACTCCGTATATAATAATAATATGTAATATTAATGAATTTAATTGCATATTAAATTATAGTTGTTATAGTAAGATCTTCAGTATTAACATCTAAATTAGTATTATTAAAGTGAATATATATATATATATATATATATATATATATATATATATATATATATATATATATATATATATATATATATATATATATATATATATATATATATATATATATATTGTTATACTATTATTATCACTAATACTATTATAATTAGTATTATTATTAATAACATTAATAATATTATTATTATCATTTTTATTACTCTTATTCTTAGTAGCATTTTTTTTGATAAAATTATCACTAATAATACTAGTATTATATTTCTATTATTATTATTAGTAATTAGTAATTATATTAAAATCTATCACATTCACAGTTTTATTAATAAATTTATATTACTGATCAATATTATAAAATGTAACATACCATATATATGTAAATCAATATATATAAATATAGTTATATATACTGTTATATAAATAAATAAATAAATACAATATATACATATTTATATATAAAGCACTGATGGTAATCTGTTTCCAATCAATATCAAGCTGTAGTAATTGATACTTTAGAATTCAGCTCGTACAAATCACAAACTCAATCAACAGATCAATCCAACAATCTGTTTGAAGTATTTATCATCTTTTTATTATTATTTTTTATTCGCTGACTTACAAAATCTGTTGAATTCATCCATTTATAAAACAAGTATTTGAGCTCACCTTATGCAAAAATAATTCAAAACCTTATCTTCACTATCAATTAATATCACTGCAACCATTATCCGATTGATTTAAACAAAAAGGAATAAGAACAGACCCGTCATACCTCTGTTCTTCATATTATTTACAAAAACTCAAATTTTTAACACTTTTTAAAATCTAGAAGTGCAGTTGGATTAGAAATCTTCCATTTAAACTATCTGGAAAATCTCATAGTTCAATTCGTCCTATCAAGTTTCAATTTCGAAGTCAAACTTTAAATTTTAAAAGTCAAACGAAGTGTTCATCCTAAAATTTGGATTTGTTTTAATGATTTCAGTCAAATTGGTTATACAGAAAGTTTTTAAATATGATTTGGAACCTTTTTCATTCAGGAATCAAGAGCTAAAACGCTTTAGAAATTCGAAATTGATTTCTAGTTTCAAAACGGGTTCAAACGAGCTCCTTATTTTTTTTTTCTGCTACTGCACTTTGTTCTTCTGTTTAATCAATTATACAATAATGGATTCTTTCTGTTTTAATTCAATTCATAAACCAAGTTAGGAAAATTAACTGTTATAAGTTGTTATGATTCCCCGGTTAATCCAGTCGATGAAGAAGAAAATAATAATAATAAGATAAAGGAAATTAAAACGGGTATTATTTGAGAAAAGAATCAATCAGACGGATGGTTAGTGTTGTCGTGTTTAATCGAGGGGTCGTGGGTTCGAGTCCCGTCTGCGACAAATCTTTTTAGAAAGGCTTATATTTGAGGTAGCTATTATATTTTTATTATTTCCTTATTATTATTATTATTATTATTATTATTATTATTATTATTATTATTATTATTATTATTATTATTATTATTATTATTATTATTATTATTATTATTATTATTATTATTATTATTATTATTATTATTATTATTATTATTATTGTTAATATTACAAGTATTATTATTATTGTTAACATTATTATTATTATTAAGATTGATATTACCATTATTATTATTAATATTAAATAGTAATTGCTATTAGTATTATCATTATTATTAAAAATTATTATCATTATTATCATTAGTATTATTGTTAGTAGTACAACTATTATAATTACTATTATTAGTATCTTTACTATCAATGTTAATATTATTATCGTTAGTATTATTGAAATTATTATATAAAGTATTGTTATTATAATTACTGAGCATATTATTATATTTATCATCCTTAACATGTTATTATCTAAAATTATTATTGTTATTAAGAATTAGTATTATTATTAAAAAAAGTATCATTTTTATTATTGTTACAACTGTATTATTATTAAACGAACCATTATAAGTAAAAACTATCATTTGATCATTATTAGTAAAAACATTATTTATAGTAAAATTATCACTAATATTAAAGTTACTATATCTATTAAAATTGTCATTATTAAAATTAACATATTTATTATTATTATCGCTATTATTACTATCATTATTATTATTATTATCCCTAATCTAGCATATTACAAATATTAGTTTAACAAATAAATGATCTTTAGATAAAAATATACAATTAATACACATAATTTAACTATATTATTAATTTTGTATAAAATGAAAATATATAAGTAGATAATAAAACTTATAAATTATTATAACAATTACATAACTAAATATATATACATTTGTTTGATTACGATTATATATTTTAATAAATATATACATGATATAGGTTCGTGAATCTGAGGCCAGCCTTGCATTTATTCAATATCGTTATATGTATTTTTACTACAAAATACATTAGGTGAGTTTCATTTGCCTTTTTACCCTTTATATTTTTGGGCTGAGAATACATGCGCAATTTTTATAAATGTTTTACGAAATAGACACAAGTAATCGAAACTACATTATATGGTTGAATTATCGAAATCGAATATGCCCCTTTTTATTAAGTCTGGTAATCTAAGAATTGGGGAACATACACCCTAATTGACGCGAATCCTAAAGATAGATCTATTGGGCCTAACAAACTCCATCCAAAGTACCGGATGCTTTAGTACTTCGATGTTGTTTTTATCATGTCCGAAGGATTTCCCGGAATGATAGGGGATATTCTTATATGCATCTTGTTAATGTCGGTTACCAGGTGTTCAATCCATATGAATGATTATTTTGTCTCTATGCATGGGACGTATGTTTATGAGAAATAGAAATATGAAATCTTGTGGTCTATTAAAATTATGAAATGATTATTTATGATAAACTAATGAACTCACCAACCTTTTGGTTGACACTTTAAAGCATGTTTATTCTCAGGTATGAAAGAAGTCTTCCGCTGTGCAATTGCTCATTTTAAAGATATTACTTAGAGTCATTCATGACATATTTCAAAAGACGTTGCATTCTAGTCATTGAGTTCCTCAAGATTATTATTGAGTCAATTATAGTTAGATATATTCAGTGGCGGATCCAGGAAATTTTTTCACCGGGGGCGAATTTTTTTTCTAAAACGTAGAGATTTTTTTTGTCAAAATATGGAGGTTTTGGGGCAAAAAATAGAGTTTTTTGAGCAAAATTTAGAGATTTTTTTGGCAAAATACGAAGGTTTTGGGGCAAAAAAAAATTTCACCGGGGGCAAAATCGAAAAATCGAAAAAATATACACTAAAAATTGCAAATCCACTGGGGGCGGCCGACCCACCCTGACCCTTCATAGGTCCGCCCCTGGATATATTAATAAATGGTATGCATGCCGTCAACTTTCGATGTAATGAAAGATTGTCTTTTCAAAAACGAATGCAATGCTTGTAAAATGTATCATATAGAGGTCAAGTACCTCGCGATGTAATCAACTGTTGTGAATCGTTTATAATCGATATGGAATTCGTCCGGATGGATTAGGACGGGTCTTTACAACAACGGCTTTACAAGCCAATCTTTTCAATAAATATTTTTTCCCCCTTTACCAGATATCCAACTAAACGAATACAATCTAATTAAATCGAACAAGTCTTGCTACTTCAAATTCTTCGATGCAAAAAGGACATCGTTTCAGTACCTCCATAACATCCAAGTTGTCGCTGCAAAGATAATGTGCACCCGATTTTTTGTTCCCGAAGACGCACTCCATCCATGACTCCACAAAAGGATTTCATACGCGATTAGTCTCTAACAATCTAAAATCTGTCTCAAGTTTCACATGTTATGTTAATGTTATTTGACTTGGTTGGTTATCTAAGTATCATGCTCTGCGATTGATTCCTCTCACTAACAATCATTAATAAAACCCTTTTAAGTCATGACATGGACATGATACACGAGGATATTTTCATTCATTTATCATTTCTCTTCTTCATCATTCTCAAAAGTCACATACCCTAACTTCTTTTATTTCATACTTGTTTATCAAATTCAAATCAAAATGTACAAACCCAAATTTATAACCATCAAACCTTTCATTATATATATCAACAGAAACTATAATTTTACTATTCACTTGATTATTTTATTACTAAAGGGTAGTTTCGTCTTTTGAATTACTAGATAGCTTATAGTTAACATCAATCAAAACTTTTATACATTTTTTCAAAAACTTCAAATCTAACAAGTAAATAAGAAAACACAATGCAATATTAAAAGTAAAATAAATAACTATCTTTTTTCAATTAAACCTCACAAAAATCAGGTAAGTATGGAGATCGAGAATCGAATGACTAAAATTATGATATTTTAAGAGCCATCGTTAATAAGAATTAAATCATTTTATGTAGCGATTATCTATCTATAGTTTCTATTAAATCTCTAAAATGATGATGTAATAATTAAAATTTATCAAAGCTTAAGAAAAATTCAAAAATAAAAAGAAAAAAATCTAACATATACATGATGATGTCATTATTAAAAAATAAAAAATTTAATAAAAAAAATTGGCCTAATCATATATTAACTCAATTTTGTTGGGATGATAATAAATTTCTTATACAATATACATTCCGAAGTTTATATTGACTACCAATCTTCTTCACAAACAACATTATTCTGTCTTCTATCTCTTGCAAATCCTTGTGAATATCAAGTTTCTTCTAATCTATTCCATTGCCTGGATATTAGTTTTATTATATGATATCAAATAAATAAAATAAATCTCTGTTTGTTTAAATGATAATCAATGATCGACAATCTAATATAGTTGTTATTCAAAATTGTTTTTCAATGTTTTGTTTTCTATCGGTTTCTTAATCTATTGTAATTGTTAATAAGAATTTTGATAGAATACAAACAATTAAGAATGATTTCTATATGAGCTTTTAAAAAAAGTTACGTTTTGAGTGAACTCTTAATCTTTTGGATGAAAAATTTAGTAATTGTTATGACTTTGATGCACATTTATATGGTTTTGTAGGTATTTTTGTTGATGCACACAAGGTGTTCGATGAAATGACCTATATGAATTTGTTCATTGAAGAAGGTTAGTAAACTTTATAAAAAGTATGGTGTTCAAATATCTACTTGCACTTGTGTACTTGCAATACGTTCATGGATAAATAATAAGGCTAAAATATATATATTTTAAGCTATATTCGATGTGGTTAATATGTTTTCATGTTTTCTTCTTTGTTTTGACAACTTGAATCTTTCTTCATTGTTCCTTCAATGTGATTTACACTATCACGTCTATGTAATTCGTCAAAGAAAATTTGGACTTTCGAAAATCAAGCCCATTTCTCCTTTTGTTATTAGTCATCTCAATGGGTACTTATCAGTTGCGAATCTAAGATCGAAACTCAATGGGGTCCTATACAATTTCAGTGGTACTTTGTAAAATTTTTGTCCAAAATATGGTTGTTTACTTAATAAAACTCATTGATTTTAAAAACATATGGGGTCCTTTCTCAAAATTTAGTAGTGTCCTAAAAAATTGTAGTAGTAATTTATATAAAAAATTTAAAAATTAGTGGGGTCAAAGGACCCCACATGCTTATATGTAAATTCGCCTCTGGTACTTATACTTTAGAAATTGGAGGCTTCTATAGCCATTTGCCTCTATTCAGGAAAGAAGGTTGGAAAGTGCATTAAATTTATATTGTGATTATGATTATAATTATAACTACATCAGTCAGATATAATGGGTCATCGGCTGGATAATTCAAAAAAGTTAATGGCTAAACATTGTATGAATATGCTAATGATGTTGCTGCATCTATAAATGTTTGTGTTCCAGTTTCATCATTCTTGAAACTTAATAGGTGTCAAAAATAGGTGATCAAATGAAGGTTGTGTACATCTTATGCAAATTACCATTTATGTGTGTGGGGGCATGTTGCTGTAAAATTTGATATAGATATAAACATCAAATATTGATAAGTAGTTTCCAATCGTTATTATGTTGATTCATAATATGTTCATTACCATTTTGCATTTGTTTTATGCATGTCAATGAATATTTTGATAATTTGGTTAGTAACTTTAGAGTTTAATTCAGAGAAATTTGCTATGACCACTAAAGTCACTAAATTAGTTGGCATTCTGGACCCATTTGCGTTCTGAAGTTGACTCATAATATGTTCATTACCAATTAATGTTATTATGTTAATGTTGGCATTCTGGACCCATTTGTTGTTTTATTTAATTGTGTTATCAAATACAATTGTAGATAACTTTGCGTTCTCAAGTTTTACAAAAAAAATAATGTGTTTATATTGGTTTTATGGCAATCTGGACCCATTTAACCATAAGTTCATAACTTGATTGATAAAACCAACTATTATTTTAATTAATCAGGAAAGGTTTTTTTTTAGAATATTACAGATATTATAGATTATTGCATTTATTTCCAAGCATCTACATACGAAAAAGTTGTTTTCACTTATCTATTTATTTGCATTTCAAAGTGGTTACTACTACTATTTATTCAACATATTTAAGTGATTTTATGAACATATTTATAGTTTTTTTCACTTTAATATATATTCTTACTTTATTCTGTTTTACCATTTGCATTTTCATTCTAAGGCTAATGCTATTTGTATATGTGATTGTGTCAACGTAATCTAAACTAAATAATTTTAGCATTTATATTCACTTAATATCAAAAACATATCATTAAACTGCTTCGTTTAAACAAACCCGTGGTTCCACGGGTCCTTTCACTAGTTTATTATGTTAAAAATGGAGATTGTCAAGCTGTGAAATAATTTAAGCGTGTTAACGACCACTTTTAGGACTGTGATTGTGATGATCTTATTAAATAAATTCCTTAAATTATTTTTACAAATTTGTTCTCCTTTTACAAACAACAACAACGATACTCAATCCCGCTCTCGTGGGGTATGGTGATAATATAAAATGAAAAAAATAAAAATATCTTACACTTATATTTCTATCGACCGCTGAAGGCCCACTTACCATAGTCTTTATTGCTTACGAATGAAAACGGGTTGGCTTCCTTAAATGAGATGGTTATGTTAATTCCATAATACTTTATACACCAATTAAAAAATTATTTTGATAATATCTCTAAAACCTTACAATTGCCCATGGTATTGATATTTGCACAAGGCCACATAATTTTAGGTTCTCAAAAAGCATCCGGGGATTGTGTCTCCATCTTTACCGTCCAATTCCACCAGATTATTTTTTTCTTTTTTTTTTTAAAGAATTTTGCTATTTGCCCAATCTTTTCTTTTATCCGTCACAAACGGAAAAAAAAAACAGATCCAATTCCCTTCACGCAACAAATTCACTTGGTGTTCATAATCACAAAATACAAGGTAACCCAAATACTTTCCAAATAATAAGATTTATTTAATAATTTAAAATAATAAATAAATAAATAAAACATTCAATTTAATCTCTACCCAATTTCTTGCCTCACCCAATGACTTTTCTTGAATCAACAAACAATCCATGGTCCTCCCTACTTCTATTATACTCCTAACACAATAATAATAATAATAATAATAAACCTGTGATTAAATTAAAGATCTAAATTTAATTAATGTTTTCCCTATACAACTTTATATTGGTTGGACCTGACCTTATGTAAAATTATTATTTACTTCTTTGAATTTCCATGAACAAAAATTAAATATCCAGACAAGAACCCACCATAGATTTTTTTATACCATATGAGATGATGTTCTTGATATCATCCAACAATTGTGTCTAGTTAAATCTAACCCAGGTATTAAAAACCATATAGTATAGTATAGTTTTGTATTATAAAAATATAAACTGGTGGTCTTATGGATATCATCTAGGGTTAGTGTTTTATTATTATTTGCATCTAATCTATATCTTTTATAAATTTATGGTTCTTAGTTTTTATGCAATAATTTTTATCTTATTTGTGTTTACTGGGGTTTTCCCCTCTTTCTTGATCCACTTTTATCTTGCAAATTTTAGGGATTTTGACCAGGTCAAGGTTATATTTTATTTTTAAAGTGGCTTTTAAGTTGGTACTGCTTTTATATTGTTTATGTTACTTATTGTTCCTGTAACCCTGAATTGATTGATTTATATTCTTCTGGATAAAATTGGGAATCTGGGTTAGGCCAGGTTAGATCAGATCTATCATGTTATGTATTTTTCTCAATTTATTAAACCCCTTAAATTGATTGATGATTTTGTTTATCAGATTTTGATTTACTTTTTTTGTTCTTTAATATCAATTGATGTTTTAAAACTATCTTCAAACTCCAGGATCGAGCCGCGCCGCGCCTGGCCGAAGACCATTTTCCTATTATTTTGGGGTAATGAATTATCTGTATCTTGATCCTTTAGTTTGTTGTAAGTTGCACCAACATGCATGCATGCCGTCGATCCGATCTGTTGTCGCTAGACCTAAAACGATGCAATCTGTTGTTACTAATTGCTCATAATGATTCCTTGATCTGATGATGTTTAATTGTGACACTGATCATGATATATAAAGTTTGTTTGTGTTTACAAAGTTATTTTGTACCAAATATACAATCTATCAGTATCTTGAACCAGGAAATAGCAAAAGATGTTAAAAGTGCATTATGGGAATTTTGAATAGTTAACAGTTGGCATGATAAATCATCTTTTGAGATCTTTTTAATAATCATGTTGTGTTTTTCTTTTCAGGAATCAATTTTTTCAGAATACTATAAAAATCTTGAACACAATTCTTTTGTGAAGTGTTTTAATGATGGGGACAGAACTCATCAGGCATCACGTAAAAGACGAGACCATGGATATTCCATTAATTCCACCTGGGTTCGAGTCATTAGCCTTTCCTCTGCAAAAGGTAGAAGATAACAAAGTTGCATGTGAACCACAGCTGATGAAAAAAGAACCAGTGGTCGAACAACAGCTGGTCAAGAAAGAACCAGTGGTCGAACCGAGTGACGAAGAAAAAATTAAGCTGTCTATTACGAGTAGACCTTGGATTAACTATAACCGAGTTGATAGTAGTTCAGGAGACGAGTCTGAATGTGAACATGAACAGGTACTGTTTTATTCTAAAGATTTGTACTCATAGTTTCTGTATAAATATTGGTTGACTTAATATTGGTTGACTTATGGGTACTGATACAGGGTCGATGTGCTCGGATCTCGAAGGGGGTTATTCGTGGATGTGAAGAGTGTAGCAACTGCCAAAAGGTTGTACAATGTTATGAAATTTGTATGTATGAAGTATGAGTAGTTACAGTTATTAAGGGCGCGTTTGATAAAACAGAATGATATGATTAAGTGCTGAATAGTTCAAAATCTGATTCATTCAAGGGTCTGATCGAATTTGGTTTTGAACGACAAAAACGTGTTTGATAATTAACTCTTTGAATGATATGAATGATGTAAAATCAATGTATTAACCTCTTAAATTAATAAATAATAGATATAGAATATAATTGTTTGATAAGTCTTGTTAATAAGATTTGAGGAGGATATCAAAGGAATTTTAATGTGTTTAATGGTTAATCTGCATGGTTTAAGCAGAGATTGCTGAATGATTTAGCATCACCTGTCATTTAGATGTCAGAAACAAACGATTCAGAATTCAGTGCTAAACCATTCAATTAAGAGGCAAGCAAACGCAGCCTAATGGTTGGGCAAATTTTTTTTTTTTTTGCTTTTCAGGTCCTTGCAAAATGGTCTCCGAAAGAAGCTCGGAAGCCGGATCTCATTGATGCTCCTGTATTTTATCCAACTGAAGAGGTATACGATTTTCTCTAGTTTTATCTCTAGTGCAGGTGCATAATGAATGAATATCGAGTTGATTAAATTTGTGAACTAATTTAATTGGTTTTCAGGAATTTGAAGATACGTTGAAGTACATTTCAAGTATACGTGAAAAAGCCGAAGCATTTGGAATTTGTCGTATCGTACCACCTTCATCATGGAAACCGCCATGTCCTCTTAAGGAGAAAACCGTTTGGGAAAGTTCGACATTTGCGACTCGTATCCAACGTGTTGACAAACTTCAAAACCGTGATTCGTTAAGCCAAATGTTGCGAGCTAGTAGCCATAAAAAAAGGAAAAAGAGAAGAATCATGAAACCAGGGTCAGATACTGCAGCTTCTGTTGACCCGATGGTTCCGGAACCGTGTTTTGGGTTCGAACCGGGTCCACGGTTCACGCTCAAAGACTTCCAAAAGTATGCGGACGATTTCAAGACTCAGTATTTTAGAAGCAACGAAATGGCTACCGATGCATGTGACAACTCATGTATTCAAGATCATAGTGAACCGTCTTTAGAACTTATAGAAGGGGAATATTGGCGTATGGTTGAACGACCTACTGACGAGATCGAGGTATATTGCTTACATAGTAAGTTTGTAACAGCCGTCGATCGGTTTTGTAAAATAATAGTGACGGTTAATATTGTTTTGTTTTGTGAACATGTAGGTGCTTTATGGTGCTGACTTGGAAACTGGTAGTTTTGGTAGCGGGTTTCCGAAAAAGACGTGCCAGGTGTCGGGGTCAGATGAAAAGTATGTTTCGTCCGGTTGGAACTTGAATAATTTCCCGAGGCTTCCCGGGTCGTTACTCTCGTACGAGAGTAGTGATATATCCGGTGTTTTGGTCCCTTGGTTGTACGTTGGAATGTGCTTTTCATCGTTTTGTTGGGTGAGTGTATATCGATTTATTTTTGATATACTTTTTTTAACGCCTTCATTGGATGATATAATAATATAAAAAAAATATTATCTTTGAGATCAGCATGTTGAAGACCATCATTTATATTCGATGAATTACATGCATTTTGGTGCCTCGAAGATGTGGTACGGTGTACCGGGTAAAGACGCCTTAAAGTTGGAGGCAGCTATGAGAAAACATTTGCCCGATCTTTTTGCGGAACAACCCGATTTGCTTCACAAACTGGTGAGATTCGTGTTTTAATTTTGCGACTCGTGAATACATGGCAATTGAGACCCATATTTTCAAATTTGGGTCAATTGGGTCTTCAGAAAAATTAGGCGTAGCAATGTAAATCAAAACTTAAAAAAAGGTTCAATGAGTTTCCCTCCGACCTATTGGGTCCTATACAAAATATAAAAGGAACAAGTCTAATGGGTCTCAATACCCAAAGCTCAATAAATAGGGATATGTCTAATGGGTCTTGTGAATGGGTCAAATGGGTCGAGCATAACAAGTTTTATCCGCCAAATATATATGAAAATATTTCATATATAAATAAAATAAATAATAATAACTAAAATAATATAATAAGTATAAATAATCAATGTGAAAGTATATGACCCGTTTAAACATTTTACCTGTTTTGACCCGTTACCCATTTCAACCTTAAACCATTTTGACCAGTTACCCAAAGCAACCCAACCCATCCTGACCGTTTGCCATGTATACTCGTAATTATATAAGATGTTCTCATTGTAAATAATATATATTTCAGGTGACGCAACTTTCTCCATCAATATTGAAATCGGAAGGGGTCCCGGTTTTTCGTTGCGTTCAGAATCCGGGAGAATTTATTCTGACGTTTCCTCGAGCTTATCATTCGGGATTCAACTGCGGGTTCAACTGTGCAGAGGCTGTGAATGTGGCGCCGGTTGATTGGTTACCTCATGGTCATAATGCCATCGAGCTGTATCGTGAACAGGCCCGAAGAACTTCAATTTCTCACGATAAATTGCTGCTTGGAGCCGCACGAGATGCCGTAAAAGCTCATTGGGAGCTTAATTTACTCAGAAAAAACACACCGGATAACTTACGATGGAAAGATGTTTGTGGAAAGGATGGGATCCTGTCTCAAACACTTAAGGTAATTATTTAATATTTTTTTATTTTGTTTGTCACATAATATAATAATCTTTTATTAATAAAATTTTGTATGATTTGGTCGACCTACCAATAGTATGAATATGACATTTTTAACATTTTATTTTTATTTTTTTGGGTAGGCGCGTGTGGAAGTTGAGCGTGTGAGGAGGGACTTTCTATGCAACACATCGCAGGCGTTAAAGATGGATGCAACGTTTGATGCCACGAGCGAGAGAGAATGCAGCATTTGCTTTTTCGACTTGCATCTCTCAGCTGCGGGTTGCCACCATTGTTCGCCCGATAAATATTCTTGCTTAAATCACGCGAAACAGTTTTGTTCTTGCGCGTGGGGTGCGAAGTTTTTCCTTTTACGTTATGACATCAAAGATTTAACTATTTTGGTTGAAGCATTGGAAGGAAAATTGAGCGCCATTTACAGATGGGCAAAACTTGATCTTGGACTCGCTCTATCGTCTTACGTTTCTAAAGATAAACAATCGGTTTCTTCCAAAGGCGGCACGAGTTCGGTACAATCGCTTTCGTCACTAAAAGAACAAAAGCTACAAGAGTTTTTGAAACCGAAGGAAATTAGTAAGACGGGTTCAAAATATATTAAGGAATCATCGACATCACGTGATAAAGATGTTATAATGCTTAGTGACGATGAGGGTGATGACACGTCAGCACCGACTAGTCAAGTGAAAAACGAGGCGCTCGAGTACCACCCGGAAAACCTTTCTGACAACAAATCACAACAGGATCTTAAAACCTTAAACGGGTCTGGTAATGTTAATGTGGAAAATGGTGGTGGGGTGCTGCAGCAAATTCCGAAAGTTGAGGAAAATGTTGTAATTCTTGGATTATATGCCAACACACCAAACGCAAACGCGGCGGGAAATTCGTCTGGAACCAAAGCCAAGCCGGACCGAAGCAATAGACAGAAAGGTCAAAAAGGTCCTCGAATTGCAAAGGTTGTTCGAAGGATAAATTGTAATGTTGAGCCGCTGGAATATGGTGTGGTCCAATCAGGAAAGTTTTGGTGTGATAGCCATGCCATTTACCCTAAAGGTACATTACATCACACTAGAGGTGGTAAATTGGGTGGGTCGAATGAGTTGGGTAACAGGTCAAACTGATTCCAGTTGACATGTTTGCATCATGGGGGATATGTATAACCCATATCAACACACTTACTCATAACCGGGTCAACATTGCCAGCATAATACTTGTACCTTCAGCAGTTATTCTTGTAACTCCAGAAGAATGTAATATTGGATATCTTGTTGTTTTGCAGGTTTCAGGAGTCGGGTTAAGTATATAAATCTGTTAGATCCTAAGGATATGTGCTACTACGTTTCAGAAATTCTTGATGCGGGAAAAAATAGACCTCTATTTATGGTAATTAAAAATGAAATCCTCTGCTTGTTCTATATGCATCAAAGGTTGTACGTCAACATATTTGGTATCCTTTGATGTACAGGTGTCATTGGAGAACAATCCAAGCGAAGTATTTGTTCATTTGTCTGCGACAAAATGTTGGGAAATGATTAGGGAGAGAGTTAACAGCGAGATATCGAAGCAACATAAGTTAAAAATATTAAATCTTCCTCCTTTGCAGCCTCCCGGGAGTCTCGACGGCATGGAAATGTTCGGCTTTTCTTCACCTTCCATCTTGCAGGTAAACTTGCACAGTTTATTATTAACCGTAATGCTAAATCCCATTTACTGTTCATAGTAGCATTATGGTAAATACCATAGTGGCACTACGGTAAATACCCCCAACTTCGAGGGTATTTTCGTAAACCATTTTTCTAAAAACAAAATTTGTTACTTTTTTAAACGAGTTTTTTCCCTTTATTTCGTTTCCTTTTTTTAACGACTCTTTTTGCTTCCTTATTTTTATACGTTTAGTTAACCAAGCGTTAAGCGTTTTTTTATGTTATATCAACCTACCGTTAATGTTTGCAAGATCTGGTTATTTGATGACTTCCAGCAATGAAGTTATTTTTATATAACCTTCTTTTACTTCTTTTTTCCCTTCCTTTTTAATTCCTTTATCCCGCAACGAAGATATTGTTGGCCAATTGAATAATATAAGTAGCATAATAAAAGTAATTGGTTAACTGGTCATTGTTCATCTTTGGTCCATACATGTTTCTTGCACAGTTTATTGTAACCAATAATAATTATATGTGGTAATTGATATATGCACAACATCTTTAACAAGTAGTTGTTATGATGTCGTTTTGTTTTGTAGGGTATTCAGTCAATGGATAGGAATCGGCTAAGCGTTGAGTACTGGGAATCACAACCTTTTCACTCTCAGTCCAATGATAACTCCTCTTTGGTTAAGATTCAGGAGCCAGATGTAACCAAAGACGATGGTTTGACGGCGGATGATGAAAATGTTATCTCGGGTTTCTTAAAAAAGGCAAATTTGGAAGAGTTACACACATTTTTGAGTGCTTTGAGTAAAGATGGGTCAACTAGTAATCAATCTGGGGTGACCAAACTTGTCAATGAAGAAATAATTAAACGCCCCAGATGACGATAATAACAAAAAAATAAAAAAAATCTTGTTTTTACTCTGTAAATCCCTTTGATCTCTTTTTAGTTAATAGGACATCAACTATTACAGTTTTGCCTTTTTTAGGTTACCTAATAACTAGCTTGTTCTTGGCTGTAGGTGTTTTTTTGGATTATAGGAGTTTAAAGTAGAGAGAAACTGGAAAATTCGTTGCCCGAATCTTTGTCTTTCCTTTTTTTTTTTTTTGGTTTTTTTTCTTATCTAATATGTCATATTCATTTCAAATTTCATTAGTAAAGGAAACCATAACTCATTGTTAAGGTTTGTAGCAACATTTTTCTTGTGGTACCTTTAAATTTCATTCTTCATTGTTGTATCATCTCCTATGTTTTGTAAATGTTGTTATTACACATTACACAACAGTTTTGCTATCTCTACAAAGACTTTGTATATGGTTGATTACAAATTTTCAAACAATGTAGTGCGGAAAAACTAGTAATGTACATAAAGTGATACAAGCTAACTACTGGCACACGCGTAGCGAGTCATTTAACTCCTAAAGTAACTGGTTATTCGCTCATGCTAGTTCGGTTTAACTGCATCAAATAGCTCCTAAGACTGCATTCCTCTATCTGTGAAACAAGAGCAAAAATCGACGTTTAGATGTGATGCTAAATCGATTTGACATAACATATTTCAACTGAGTATTGAATGTTGTCCCTACCTGTAAAGGAGCTATAGAAGCCAAAAATATTTCACATTCATCAAGAAGAGCTCTTTCATGTAATGCTAAATGCGCAACTTCACCAGCCGTGGTATGTGTTCTGTCCAACTGAAACAACACAAACAAAGAATGAAAAATTGACTAAAAAACTCTGTTAGTGCATTATTGTAAATCCCTAGTTCTATTCAGTCATTTGTTATCGAATAATATTGTAACCGCTTAATGACTATTGGACATTTGTTTGTGTCGTTTACTGTTTAACCAATACTTAAACTGATTCACTGTCGACAGACAGACAGAGTCTGTCGATCGACAGGAGATTCTTTCAGTAGACTGAGTGAGCTGGTGTAAGTTAAGTTGACAAACTGTCTACAGTCGACCGACAGACAAGTCTGCCGATTGATTGTCTCTGCAGATACTATGAATATAGGTTACGAATTACATTGTTATGTTACACAACCTACACATACCCTAGTTGCGTGTTATCATCTCTAATCGGTCCCAAACACACCCAACACGAATAACAACTCTAGGTGTCGTTTTAATCTCTTGTAGGTTTGATTCTACGATCCAGAAAGTCCGTGTTTATTCGATTAAAGCTTTGTCTAGTGTTTTCCGCCTCTAAATCGATTATACGTTTGATCTAAGATCCCTATTAGCGTCTACAAACTCGACCCCTATTTCAATCGCCAACAAGATATGATGCATTTCAACCCAAACCCCTTTAACCTGTATCTCAACCCGCCTGACCCACTCATCTAGCTACCTCTAATAAACACATCTACGAACTGGATACATAGTCAAATACACTCTTCATCATGCATCATTATCATTTGATTCAATAGCAAAAATAAATTGATAAACTTTCATTTAAATGTATATGAATCAGTCAACTCATTACTCACTAACCTTTGACTCTGTTGAATGTATACAGGATACAGTTGCCTGTAGCACTTGACCGATGGAGAAAAGAACCAACTTCAGATCTCTAATATCCGCCTGTGTTTTTTAAAATGAAGATAACAAAATATGCAAAGTGATCTAAGTATGAACAGTATTTTCCGAAAAGGACATACCTTTACCCCGTCGGTAATAGGAACTGAAACACATCTTGCCTGTAGATCATTAGTCGTTACAAATAAAGCAGATTCGTACTCGCTTTGAATTAGCGCCCACTCATCCATATACGCCATCTGTCACGCAAGGTGCACAAATAAATATTATATGATGAACAAAGTAAAACTCAATACAAGACAGGTCAACTAACAAAAAAAATGCATTACTTGTTTGTATAAAATATTATAGAGCTTTAGTTGGAGTATCAACAAGTCGAGTTCAATTTTCTTCGCAGCGATAGAATCCCGCAGTTGTAAAACAGTTCTCCACACATCATGTAAAGATAGCTGCAGTACGAAATTTAAAAATCAAGATGACGTGTGCATCGAAGTTTAATTAATTATATAGTATAAGAAGTATGTAACAGATGTTTGAATCCAAACCTCAGCAGTAGCCCTTTGAACATCCAATGCGGCTTCTAAACTCGCATTAGCAAATTGCCATTGTACTTGTATATTGTAAAGTAGTTCAAGATGTTGAGCGTCGTCTTTAAGATTGGAAACATTCTTTTCTTTTTTAGCATCTGTCATTTTGCTGAAAATAGAAAATATATGCGAATTGAAGAAATGTCTTCGAGCAGTGTGTTTAACTTGGTTAGGATTGGTGTCTATGGCACGATGACCAACCCCTTTAGCATGAGTAGGGCTAACCGAATGATTTACATCTCTTGAAGGAGTAGGACTAACATCCCTTGATGGTACATAATCGATCTCTTTGTTCGGAGAACGGTCCAGTTGACTTGGACTAGATGGACTTATCGGAGTACGGATGTCAGGTTGAGGGCTGATTGATCGGGCGGTAGGGGTAGAATTGTCATTTTTTGTAGGTGAAGTAGAGCTTGACCCCGTGATTGAAGGGATAGGACTAACTTCTTTACGGGAAGACGAAGAGTTGACCTCTCTTGCGACAAGGGAAGGTTCGACCTCTGGGTCCATTTCCTTGGACACAGCGGGCGGGTCAACCCATTTTGTTGCGTATGTAGGTTTGATACATTTTGAGGACGGGATCAGACAGGCCCCTCTAATAGTAGGGGAAGCCTTGATCCCCGTAGAGGGGCCAACAGTGGCCCCTCTAAGCATAGGAGTTATAGTCCTCGTACGTGACGGACTAACACCTCTTAAGGCTAACCCATATGACTTATTTGGGGAAGATGGTTGGGATTCCGTGGACTTAACCGTCTTCAACCTTCTCCCGAGGTTAGGTACCTTATTAGCTTCACTGTTATGATCGTCATTATTTTTATGTAAAACATTAGAACCTGTCGCGCTAGGCCATCGATGCTGATTAACAAATCTAGTATCTCGAGATTTTAAACTCCCCGACGATGTGCTAGGCCGACGATGTTGATTATTAACTTGTTTAACATGTGATTTATTTGTAGCTTTTGTATTTTCTAATTGACTAGTATCACTAGAACAACTATTTGGAGATTCTGAATCTTCCAATCGATCGATAACACTTTTATCAACCAAATAACTACTCGTTTCTTTCTCGTTTACACGCTTACTTGGCACGGGCGATTTTGGAGCCTCTTCATCAGTTGCATTCACCGGTGAATTACACGTATGCTCATCAATGGTGTCACGAGATGGATCCTCTATTTTGGGATTTAATTCACACGACAACGATTGATCATCAGATTGATTCGGACCACTTGAACCGCCCTTTTTAGAATGCCATAAGGAATCAGTCACTCTATTACTAATCACTTTTTTTGCCACGAATCCCACACCGTAAACTGCGGTCGATATCCCCCATGACGCTTTTGATCTACGACTTGTTCCTTCATTACTTTCGACAACATTCGATTGTGATTGTCTCGCATTCTCGGATTCATTTATATCCATATACATACACTATTCAAATGAAACCAAATTAATAATGTGAAAGTTACAATATTGTTATCACCGTAAATTGCACGCACGCAATGATTGAATTGAGAAGAATCGTAATCTGGCATTGTGATGTTACATTCTGATGAAATTGAGAATATGGAGGGAAAAACGGTTAGGTTTCCGGTAAGATGAGGATAACCAGCGAATTGTGTGTTGGCGGCATCGTGACAGAAACTCTGATTAGTCCCATATTTTTTTTTATAATTACCCAATTTTGAAATTTCTTTTCTTCTTTTTATTTTTTTTTTGAAAAGCAAATTGGTATATAAATCACACGAAACAGTTACAGCAAAGTGTGCCATTGAAAGGACCCGTTCATATACATTATAAACGATTCACAATAGTTGATTACATCGCGAGGTATTTGACCTCTATATGATACGTTTTACAAACATTTCATTCGTTTTTAAAAGACAAACTTTCTTTACAACGAAAGTTGACGGCATGCACACCATTTCATAATACATCCAACTATAATTGGCTTAATAATAATCTTGATGAACTCAATGACTCGAATGCAACGTCTTTCAAAATATGCCATGAATGACTCCAAGTAATATCCTTAAAATGAGCTAATGCACAACGGAAGATTTCTTTAATACCTGAGAATAAACATGCTTTAAAGTGTCAACCAAAAGGTTGGTGAGTTCATAGGTTTATCATAACAATCATTTCATTATATTAATAGACCACAAGATTTCCGTTTATAAATATATGTACACTCGCAAGTGTATAAAAGTATTCTATAAGTTGTAGGCACCCGGTAACAAGCCTTAACGTTCATGTTTTACCCTCTGAAGTACACCAGATCAGGTGTGTTTAAAATAACCTCGAAGTACTAAAGCATCCCATAGTCAGGATGGGGTTTGTCAGGCCCAATAGATCTATCTTTAGGATTCGCGCCTACCGTACATAGACAAATAGTTTAATGTTACCAAGCTAAGGGTATATTTCTGGTTTAAACCCACATAGAATTAGTTTTAGTACTTGTGCCTATTTCGTAAAACATTTATAAAAACAGCGCATGTATTCTCAGTCCCAAAAATATATATAAAAGGGAGCAAATGAAACTCACAATACTGTATTTCGTAGTAAAAATACATATAACGTCATTTAACAAGTGCAAGGTTGGCCTCGGATTCACGAATGTATCAATATTGAGATTCAATATTGCAGGAAAGTACGTAGACGCAACGGAGATGATAAACACTAGATTGACCTCACGAGCATACCCATGAACCATACCCATCACCTCCATAGCTATAACCCATAATTTTCTTAGCTTCGACTCATTCAAAAAAACTATTTTGAAATCACTCGGACATCACTCCGTCGTAATATTTTATGTATACTAATAATATCTTGAAATAATACAGAGCAATATATATATATATATATATATATATATATATATATATATATATATATATATATATATATATAAATCGATTGAGAGAGTTTAGAAAAATATATTTTCAAGTTTCTATGAAATAATGAAACCTATTGAATTCTATTTATAATAGATTTTTGAATTATTAAAGTGAATTATTAAAGTATGAATTATTAAAGTGTGAATTATTAAAGTGAATTATTAAAGTATGAATTATTAAAGTGAATTATTAAAGTGAATTATTAAAGTATGAATTATTAAAGTGAATTATTAAAGTATGAATTATTAAAGTGAATTATTAAATTATGAATTATTAAAGTGAATTATTAAAGTTAAAGTAAGGTAAAAGTAAAGTAAAGGTAAAGTTAAAGTATAGTAAAAGTATAAAAATTATGTATGTATAATACGCGTATAAATATATATAATATTAATTTAAATCTTTATATATATTTAATGAAATAAAATATAAATATCGTTATATTTATTATACTGGTTAAGTAATGAGTTGTCAAAAGTAATTCTAGATATTTATAAAAGTTATATAAATTTTAATAATAAAATTCTTTTTAAACTGAAAACGTCTTTGTACGTTTGAAAATAGATTAATAGAATATTATGAAAACCAATTCTCCACGAACTTTTGTCTAACTTTCGTAAATGACACTTTTTGTTTTTATTTATAAATAGCTTTACAAATTATTCTGAATATCGTTAAGAGGAATAGATTTTCTCAAATCATAGTGGACCTCTCAACAGAGACTTGTAATTATAATTCAATATTTCTGATAATTCAATCATTTAATATATTTTTTTTTTTAATTTCGTCGAAAATCATATTGAAACAAATACGTTCGTGTAAAGTATTATACGTTTAATACTTTATTAATATTCTCAAGTTATAATATATATATACATATACATATCTATTTATATATAACGGTTCGTGAATCGTCAGAATTTGGTCGAGGTTATAATGAATGTATGAACACAGTTTAAAATTCTTAAGATTTAACTTAACAAACTTTGCTTATCGTATCAGAATAATATAAAGATTAAAGTTTAAATTTGGTCGGAAATTTCCGGGTCGTCACAGTACCTACCCGTTAAAGAAATTTCGTCCCCGAAATTTGATAGAGGTCGTCATGACTAACAATGAGAATGTTATTATAACGATTATAGAGTTTTATCATGTTCAAGAAGCATGGATAAAATAATTTGATTACTCGAAGCGTGTGAGT